>NW_013668941.1:0-1911 GCF_000517525.1 Limulus polyphemus
GTTTTATATAAACAATCTCAACATCAGAAAATTATTTAACACTGCACCTACTTCTGTATATAAGGCTGAACTATTTGCTATCTTACAAGCCCTTCTGTGGCTGGAAGATTCCGAGGTTACGAAGGCTCTGATAGTCAGTGATTCTTTAAGTTCATTACTTTCGATTAAGAGATTAAGAACGATTCCTTTACATCTAACCCAATGTTACTGAGTGAAGTATTTATATACCTTATCCGATTATGTCGCTGTATGGTCATCAAATTTCTTTGGGTCCCTAGCCATATAGGAATCCAGGGAAATGAGATAGTTGATCATCTTGCCAAGAATGCGTTAGCATATCCTAGGGTCACATACGTTTCTATTGAACTTGGTGACCTCTATGGCCAAGTTTATCAATTCATTTTAGATTCCTGGCAGCGTAGATGGAATTCCGTGCAACATTCCAATATCTACAAGAAAATTGTTCCTGTTGTTTCTTCTCACATCAAGTATGAATGTACGAACAGACATCAAGAAGTTATTATTACACGCCTCCGGTTTGATTGCACATGTCTAAATGGACATCTGTACCAAATAAAAGTACACCCAAATGGTGAATGCAGCCATTGTTCAAATTTTGAAGACCCAGAACACGCTTTCATGGAATGTACATTTTACCAAAGAGATCGAGCAGCCATAAAACAACAGATGGGTAACATAAAAGTTCCTTTTACCTACCTTTCTCTATTAACTACGAATTATCTCTATCCCGAAATATATAACTTCGTTATAACAAATAACATAAAAATTTAATGTCCTTTTCTTTTTATTAATAGGGCTACTTCTTTTATCCTTGTCTCCAACGGCTGGAGTCGCCCCCAGTCGAGAAGAACTAACTATGTAAACTTTTTCCATATGTATTCTTCCAGTAACATGACATTGTAGGATTTTTAGTTTAACACAATTAACTACAACAAAAAACAAAAAAAGTATAATAAAAAAAGAAAAAAAATTGTTTATATGTAACTACTAACTTCTCCTTCATGCTAAATGGCAGCGATGAAGGTATCTAGCTCAACTAAATCAGATCAGGGAATTTGGGGGCATATCATCTGCTGATGGCGCCCCCATAACTCGCAAATAAAAAAAAACACAACGAGACACACATTCGGCATGTAATGCTGTCTGAATACAAGAAGGGAAACAACGCCTCTGTAGTCACAAAGAATATGAATGAAGTTTATGGAAATGTTTTGAACGTTCGTACGTGTCAACGATGGTTCAATAAATTTCGTTCAGGTGACTTTAACCTTAAAAACTGTGATGGCAGGGGCCGACAAGTTGCAATTGATATTGATGCTCCGAAGACGCTTGTTGAGTCTAACCCAAGGCAACACACTCATGAAATGGCCCTAAAATTGCATGTCTCTCATGAAACTATACGTAAACATCTAAGAAATAGGGAAAAACTCCATAAAGAAGGTAGTTGGGTGCCTCACAAACTCTCCGATGATCATCGTTTCCAAAGTGTGAACGTTGCTTCGTCTCTTCTGGTGCGTAATGTGCGTGAACCATTTTTGTACAGAATTGTCACCGGTGATGAAAAATGGATTTTCTATGCGAATATTAAACACCAAAAACAATGGCTCAGTCCTAGACAAAAACTAATTCCGACTCCAAAATCTGGGTTCCATCCGCAGAAAGTGATGCTTTTTGTTATATTTTGTGGGACATCAAAGGAATATTTCATTTCGAATTCTTCAATCCACAGCGAACTGTCAATGCAGAGATCTATAGTCAGCAACTGGAACATTTGAATTAAGCTCATCATTAGCAACGCTCTTCACTCGTCAATGGGAAATGAGTTATTCTTCTCCACGACAATGCACGTTTGACGCAACACAAGATTATGGAGTTGGGTTGGGAAGTTCT
>NW_013668941.1:2272-4465 GCF_000517525.1 Limulus polyphemus
AAATGTTTTGTTTTGATATATAAGTTGTTAGGGTTTTTCATCTAAAAAAAAGCGACATTAATTTCTTGACGAACTAATACATACGTAAAGATGTGTTACGCTGTAGTGATGATTTAGAGCAGAACGAAATAGATGCATTTTTTCTTTATAGCATAACTAATACGTTATGAATTCAAGAACCGTAAAAACTAACGTGCATGTTTTACCAATTACCTTCCTTTGATTGCTTTGTTTGCCTTTTATTTGATACAATGCATTATCTTGACAAATTATTCTAAATAACCAGCTTTCTTGCTTGAATATAAAGCCAGAGTTATGAAAGTGTAGTTTTTGGTAAGCTTTCTGTTGTTCTGCCAGAGAAAACATAGACTATTGTGGGCATAAATTTCTGGATAAATTTCTTAATTAAATGTTTTACTGAAGGCGTCAAAACTCTGTGGTTTATACACACCAAGACATTACATTGACCAAACTGTATTACTTAATCATAACAATTATAAAGGTGCATTCGTTGCATTACAACTTTGGTTGGTAAAAATAAAAAATAGAATTAATTTTGTTTGTTTCCGATATTCGCACAAAGCTTCACAAGTGCTATTTGCACCAGTCATCCTTATTTTTAAACTAATAGACTAGGGTGTTTTTATTTATGGAAAGGCTACTAAGAATACCTGCCGCCGTAATGAATTTTGAATTACTGATCAGATGGACGCACAGAAGCACATTCATAATTCATCATATATGCTAAAGGATTGACTATCACTCTTATAACGTACCCAGAGCTTAAAGTATGAGTAATTATATTTTGTGGAATCGCACGTATTCGAACTCTCCTCCCTAGGTCCAAAATACAGAGATCTACCTCAGGGCCAATTCGCGCACGATAGACTACAGGGAAGGCAGATAGTCTATACCACCTATTGCTAACTTCTAATGGAATGATGGGATTTGATCATCACTCATATAAAACACCCAGGCTCTCAACGGGTGAAGCGCCAATTTGTTTTTGCGGCAGATTGATGCGAATTATATATCTCAAATTCACAGTCCAGCACGCCCAATAAAATAAGTTAAAAAATAAATAAAAAGAAAAGGGGATTTGTATTATTATTAGCAGTAGTATTTTAAATGCTTTTATTTATTTAGAGTGATACATTTTAAGGAAATACTTTATGTTAATTAATACTATTATTATCAATGAATTTCCGCTAACTCATTTCAGTAACTGAAGCATACTTATAAAACTAGATTAGCATAAGGTGTATGTGCACATTGAAAGAGTAGTCAAGTAGAGGTGCGAAAAGTCAAGATTACTTTGGAGTATTATGTTACAGGAGATGCGTATGCAACTTATATTTAATTATTCATCTGAATCGCTAAACTCGTTTGATCTGACTTCCAGATAAGTTTGTTTTTGTTTGTTTATTGTTAAACAGAAAGTCACAGAGTGTTGTGCCTACCAAAGGTATCGAAACCCTATTTTTAAATTATAGAAGCATAATATCGCCTACTTTGTCTTTAAGAAAACTCCTATGCATTTTATTGAAAGGATCCTAAAATTGAATTTTCGTTCCCTGTTACTCCATTGATATCCTTAACAAACAATAAAAAGCAAAATATATGCCTTTTGTAAAAAGTGGATAAAACGCTTATAATTAATATAAACTACGATCTTGGAAGTAAACAATAAAACTTTTCATTATCCTATATTAATTCACGCTTTGAGTTTGCAAACTTGTTTGTCCGCGAATACTTCCCACAGTTTTGGAGCTACCAGGACTCCGACCTCGCAAACGAAGATGAGGTGGCCTGTGGGGTGTCCTTATCTATATGGCGTATCCTCCCTACCCTTATTTATTTAGGTGCATGAAGAGGTTACAACGCGCCCGGATTTGTGTTCCTGCCTCCCGTCGGGATTCTGGGTTACCATTTTTGAAACTGTGTTCATGCCCCCACTCACAAACTAGCGAGACCAAATTGGGCATAAAGGGTACTTGGGTATCCTTACTGTTTTTGTTGTGTTTTTTTGGGGGGGGGAAGACGAACCCACTTGGGGTAGCTATAGAAGTAACTAGGAACAATGGGAGAGTTTTATCGGTACATTAGGTCCTTTTAACTTTAATACATATTAAAGTACGAAAAGCGAAAAAATTGGCATAAAGGGTACATGGGTATCCTGACTGTTTTTGTTGT
>NW_013668941.1:4794-8169 GCF_000517525.1 Limulus polyphemus
GAGTTTTATCGGTACATTAGGTCCTTTTAACTTTAATACATATTAAAGTACGAAAAGCGAAAAAATTGGCATAAAGGGTACATGGGTATCCTGACTGTTTTTGTTGTGTTTTTTTTGGGGGGGGGAGGACGAACCCACTTGGGGTAGCTATAGAAGTAACTAGGAACAATGGGAGAGTTTTATCGGTATATTAGGTCCTTTTAATTTTAATACATATTCAAGTACGAAAAGCGAAAAAATTATTTAGAGGTGAGTTAAATAATACCTAAATGCGAGATTCATTCATTTGGATACTATAAATATGAAAAGTACGATTAGGATGTTTAACGTTCATAAGATCAACTCTCCTATAAGTACAAAATACTGAACCTGTTATCATAATTTTCTAGTTTTATGCTTACCTACTTTGACAATCTACCAAAATTGAGTTACCTAATGAGGATAGTTTTGATAGTGCAGATTTGGAAATTAGATGCAAACAATTACACGGTCAGTTTTGATGTTGAATCATCCTATTATATGAATATTCCGCTTTCAAAATCCAGTTACCTGAGAACTTATACTGTTATTTCTTCTTGTGGGATGAAAATCGTATGCCTAAAACACCCGTGTTTTCAACTGATGCCATTTGATCAGGGTTAGCGTTGACTTAAAAAAAAAAGAAGTTACATTTGCCATAACTTTTTTTTAATTTTGTGACAGAAAGTACCTAAAAAGTTTCCAGTAATTTTCAACTCCTATACTGAGGACATTATGTGATGCTGATACATGTCAACTTTCAGTTATAATAGCACATCATTAAGTTTTTGTAGAAGTCAAATAACAAATATTTCTTTATAGTAGATACCTTAATTCTTAATCAACAACGTGTTTAGAATTTTATGCTAATTTTGACAGTTTGTCAAGTTGCCTTTAAAAGTAATTTAAATATTAATTGGTCTGATTGTTTTTAAGAACAATGAATAAATTTTCTTTTGACATAAAAATAAAGAATAAGAAAATATATGAAACTTAAATGAATTTCATTTCCACTCATTGAATTACCGTATAAAGTTGTCGTTCCTCAAGTAGTAATTTTTTTTTTTTTACTGTGCCCCAAACCCTTTACTTATAAAATTACCAAACTCAGGACAGCGCGCTATATTAATCTAAAACCAATAACTACCTTAAGCAGAATGTAACAACAAGTTTAGTTTGAATTTTTTCTTAAATCTGCCTTTCTCGGGTCAGGATTATTTCTTAAATGATCGTTTTATATGTTATTTATAAAAATACTCGTCCTCATCCATTCATTGTTACTGATATATGAGAGCATCTATCAACATATGGAAACATATCTTTGTTTGTCGTACAGCACAAAGCTACACAATGGGCTACCTGTATTTTACCCACAGCAGGTATCGAAACCCAAGTTTTAGCGTTATAATCCCATTACCTTACCACTGAGCCACCTGAATGCGGAAATATCTAGCCCATCTCGTCAGATTGTATCTGAAAATTCTGCGACTTCAATTAACTGTAGATAATGAATCAAAAGGTTTTGATTGTTAGTTTCAAGTTAAAATGTCTTGGTTTGTTCCATTTACTTATCGTTGTAAACATTTTATATTTAGGTTCATAGTTATTGAGTTATACGGACGGCTATGCGCTAGTCCTTGCGTCTACGAGAAAATTCAGGAAAATAACGAAAAAAAACAAACAAGAACAACAAACTACTATTACTAAGAACTAAAACCACTTTAAAGGAACATAAATTGGAAAGAACTGTTGTGAACTTGATTTGTTTGTTTTATTGTTCTGCCCACCGCGAAACCCAATTTTTAGCGTTATAAACCCTCAGACTTCCCGCTGAGCGACAGGGAAGAGGGCGTTGTGAACTTTTCAAAATTCTGTCATATCTTGGCGATGTTGTCGATTCAGATCTATGTTATATTTTGACAGAGTTAATTAATTACTAATGCAAGCCTATTAGCTGTTCAACACTAATGAATTCTAAAGTACGATGAAGCAAAATATTTTAACATTAACAGGTAATAATCTGACTTGCCGCTCAGGAACTAGTGTGTAATGAACTTTGTTGTTCGTTTTAGGACAAAATCTTTTAACATTAACAGATAATAATCCGACTTGCCGCACAGGAACTAGTGTGGAAAACAAACAACAAAGTTCATTAGGACAAAATATTTTAACATTAACAGATAATAATCTGACTTGCCGCTCAGGAACTAGTGTGGAAAACGAACGACAAAGTTCATTAGAACAAAATTTGAAACTGAATTTTTAAGAATAGTATTCGGTTTTTGAGACAGAGAGTGGAACGAAATAAGATATATTTTTATCTGAGATATCAAATAGAATAATGAAATACAGATTTTCTTTTCATTAAACTTCTAAATTTAGTGATCCTGCTCAAAAAAGAAAGTCCGTAAATCATCAACGATAACCTTTAGGCTCTGAAAACACATAGTATCAAGAAAATTGAGCAACACTAGCATTGCAGATTTTTTCAGTATAGAAAATATAAGGCCGCGCGATACCAAAGATAAGAAGAAACAAAATGTTAGAGGTGAGTGAAAGTAACACGAAATAATAATATATGTTTTTGTTATAAAATGTAAATGTTATTCAGTAAAAATGTTTTTCATTGAAAGAACAAACAAACAGTGTAGTAACCGGTTTGGTTTGTTATGAATTTCGCGCGAAGCTACACGAGGGCTATCTGCGCTAGCCGTCCCTAATTTAGCAGTGTAAGACTAGAGAGAAAGCAGCTAGTCATCACCACCCACCGCCAACTCTTGGTATTGACCGTCACATTATAACGCCCCCACGGCTGAAAGGGCGAGCATGTTTGATGAGATGTGGAATCGAACCCGCGACCCGCAGATTGCGAATCGAGCACTCTAACCACCTGGCCTATGTACTACTCTAAAAGTTTGAGGCAGGTTTATGGTAAATAATGACTTTAATATATAATGAGATAAGACTAAATTACTACCTAAAGCTTATTACGACTGATTTATGCTAATTTTGCACACAAAACAAGAATAAGTGAATAAAAATAAGAATACTCGTATTGAGATTAATTCCAATAAGCCAATAATTTCACGAAATATGATTTTTGCAAGCACATCTATGAACCAGACTCATATCGACAGCCAAACATACAAGTATATTATTTTGGACCTGATTAGTATGTTACAGTTACTATAGATATTAGATAACTCTTCAAGCACTGTTGATCTTGTTTTAACCGTCAGGACATAATGTACGTTACATTTACTTTTCCAAACTTTTTTTTATTTTGTGTTTACTATATTACTTATTTGACCGCCATTCACATCTGAGAATAATCAGCTAACCATTGTTAAGTTCAGC
>NW_013668941.1:9272-52595 GCF_000517525.1 Limulus polyphemus
ATAGAAATGTATTTCAGTTATACTAACGGACTAGTTCCTTTAATTACACGACTGTGTAATGTATATCGTTTTGACACCACTTTGTTACGATCGTACTATATTCCCATTTCTCATGTCCATCTACTTTATTTATGTTGTACTTATTCCTAGCAGAAATTGACTCATACCAATGTAAGCATAACACATGTTTGTTTATTACTATAATCAGTAGCATAAAGATTTAGAAATACATTTTGTTTCTTATTGGCAATATATTACTTTGTTACTTCGCTTCTTTCAGTTTATTCATTCTCTTTCACATCTCCCAATCTTTTCTTTGTTAACCTCCTGTCTTTTATATTCCTTTCTCAAACACACTCCGAAAAGTCTCTTTTTTGCTGATCTTACACACCTGTTTCCGCCCATATATCGGACTACTACCTCTCATAATCATTGGAGATCCCGTAATCTCAACACCAGCTGAACAAAAAAAGCAGACGCTCATTCTAATAATTTTCTAATGACTTAGAGTGCTATAATACCCTAATTCCTTATAGATTTAACAATAGCCATCGCTTTCTCACTTTGCTCAACTCCAATCAGTGTTACTGTATATATATATATATATACAGCTATGCTTCTAAGTTCTAAGTATGTCATTACGATAAGGGATAATTTATTGTAAGGTGAAACAACGTATTTGAAACGTGGCTGGGTGCATTATAATATCTCAGACGTTGCGACTATTGGAATACATTACGATTATCAGTTTCACTTTAGATTAGTATCCCGTTATTAAGATTTCCATTGGAGTTGGAACGATAAATTAGATTATATAAATTCTACTTTACAACAACCGGTAATAATCGTCTAACTAAGAAGCACTAGTTGGTTTAGTAAAACGCCAATATTTTTCTTTTGACATTTTTTTCGACTAAGTATTGAATTAGGCTAAATACATACCACGTCAAGGTCAACTGGTTTGTAAGTATGTCATAAAAAATATGTACTTAATGTACACTGCTTTTCGCATACAGGAGCCTTGTATAAACACAACACTATTTCGCGAGTGGTTTAAAATCCTAGCACTGTTTGTTGCTATGGCGATACCCGCACGAATGTCTGGAAAAGTAGAACGTGATTGGCTGGAATATTTGGGATTCGAAGAGTTCAGGGTTTTGATAAGGCTCATGCCATAAGTGAGAAACACAGTCGTCTATGCTCGTGCAGACTTCGAGTTCTCTGTGCAAATTTTCCAGAGCCTGATATTCAAACGCAAGATTAGTAACCCGGCTTTAAAATAAATTATTTTTTTCATTTTGACTTTACAAGGACAACATTTGTAATACTACAAGACTTTTATCTCAAAGGTTTATAACACGGTATATGAAGCTATAAATTGAGTTCAAACCGTTCGACAAATAGAGAGAGAGAGAGGGAAAAACATACACGCAAACTAAGGTTATAAAACTAACTAAAAAAATTTCGGCTCCATTTTAAGTTAGTTATCTAAGAGATGAGCCAACTGATATTTAGTTTATATTTATCTCTCACACCTTTCGAGCATAGTCCTTGTTCTGAAAATGTAGAAGATAAAGAAAATGATTTGAGGTAAGCAAATTATCTTTATTGTTGTTGTTCGTTGTGTATTGCTTCAGTTGTTTAAAGCAGGATGTACCGTTTTATTTTTTTGTAGTCCATTAGCACTTCGCTAGGATAAAAAGATTGATTTCTTTATTTCTCTCTTTATATTTTTTATATAACTACATATGTAAACCATGAATCTCAAATACAACATAAAGAATAAAGATTCCGTCAGTTAATTATATCAGTTTCAATATAAAAATGTTTTCTGTCATAATAATTATTTTGAAAAATATTGGACATGTGTTTGACTCAAGTATATTTCGTAATTTGATTCTTGGCAACTAGGCGTTTTAAACTCACTCGATTTATTAAAAGTTTTTTCTGATATGTGCATCTATAAGGTTTGTTAAAGATGTGTTTTACTAAACCTTGCGAGGTGACATGTCAATGAAACTTCTTTAATATATGTGACATAGATCTTGTTAAGCATTAGTGTATTACTCAGTATATCAGGGAACATTCCTGAATTCCTGAACAGGTGTGTAGATGGGGCATGCTGAATTTATATTTAAGTAAAATTCACCATATAGATGGGTGAGTGAAGCTTCCTGTATGGAGAAGTATGTAGTGTTTGTTGTATTTTGTAAAGGTTAAAAACCTGCTGTATATTGCATGTTAGTGAAGCTTGTTGTATTGGGTGCCATTGAAGGTCATGAGATATATATATATGCCAGCAAAAGGTTACGAAATATGTAAGTCAGTGAAGATAGTTAAATGTGTACTTAAATAAAGCTTACTGTGTAAATGTTTCGATAAAGCTTGTTTATACGCGTAAGTGAAATTTGTTAAGTATGTGCTGCACTAAATATTCTATATTAAATGTTTCAGTAAAATTTGTTGTACGTCTCAGTAAAGCTTGTTGTATTATGTGTTTTAGTAAATCTTTCTCTATTAGATGTTTCAGTAAAACTTGCTGAATAGCTTGTGTGAGTAAAACCTACATCACTACAAACAATTCCCTTCAGAGTTTTTTAGTATAACATTGAACATTCAGAAATAAATATAAAATGTATATATATATATATACATAATTAAGTAACATCAAACTACAAACTTCGCGCTATTTGAACTGGTTATTAAACTGGCTTCTTTATGCACGCAATCAGTTCATTAGAAGGTAGCCGACAAAAAGAAATATAAGATGTTCGTAAATGGCCTCATTTCCTGATTATTCTTTAAGAAACGATAGCACTAAAGCAATATCTTATTTAGTTTCAAAATATACGTTACAACGTATACTACTTTAATACCAAGTTAAAGAAAAACGTTGCGGCTTTCAAACAAGATCAAATACTGATATCGCTATTATTTGATCACTTGTTACAACCAACTTATTAAGAGGTTGGGTAGCCAAATAACTGTCCTTTTAAATGTCTGTATAACGTTATAGTTTAGCCTTTATTTATAATCATTGACAAGTTGTAGTGAAAATGATATGTGCTGTGGTTTTATATATTTTATTTTATTTTGTAAATAATCACCACTCACTACTTTAGTTACATGTGTCGTCATAATTACTGGTTCTAAGAAAACCGAACGGCCAACAGAGCCTTGAGATTAGTTGGACCGATGGCAACTTTCAATGGTGCCATAAAATCTATAACACCTGCATGAACCTAGAATAAATACAAGAGATGTGACTCGTAGTTACTTGCAGAAAAAGTGTGCATTCGTGAACTTACATCAAGTTACATATGTTATTATAATGTAGTATAACCTATAATGTATAACCTAGTAATGGTAAAGCAAAAGAAATAGGATCTTTTTATCTTTGTATTAACTATAATGTTTGTAATCTTATTGAATTTGAAGTGTAGCTGCTTGCATTGAGGATAGCTGTATCATAGCTGTAAGTAGTTCAATGGGTAACAATTAACAATTGTCCAGACTTCTGACTCATAATGATAGCTGAATCAGCAATAATCAACCTTTCTTCATAACTCATTTCTGTAAGTAGTTCAATGGGTAACAATTCACAATTGTTCAGACTTCTGACTCATAATGATATTTGAATCAGCAATAATCAGTCTTTCTTCATAACTCATTTCTGTAAGTAGTTCAATGGGTAACAATTAACAATTGTTCAGACTTCTGACTCATAATGATAGCTGAATTAGCAATAATCAACCTTTCTTCATAACTCATTTCTGTAAGTAGTTCAATGGGTAACAATTAACTATTGTTCAAACTTCTGACTCATAATGATAGCTGAATCAGCAATAACAACCTTTCTTCATAACTCATTTCTGTAAGTAGTTCAATGGGTAACAATTAACTATTGTTCAAACTTCTGACTCATACTTCTATTAGTGATCCTGAGCTTTATTTGTAATGTTTATTCCTGATAAAAGTTCCATCGGTGCGAATTATTTTATCAGTAAACTATTTTTTACTTCTAAAGCTCTGTTCATTTTATACCCTCGTACAAAACATCATACTTGGCATTCAATAATTTCATGTTTGACTTGTATTATTAACTTACTAATTGACAATCACATTGTTTCATCGTATTATCAGCTCACTGACTAACAGTTGTCATTGTTTTATTGTCAATACCAAAAGTCGCTTAATTAAGGTCGGTTATCTAAAATTTATGGTTTTGATTCCGTTTTAGGAGTCTGGCAAAATAAGAGAATAAAGTTTTGTTTACGGTTTTTTTTATTCTTCGTTAAAATATACTTTTAAGAAGTTGGACTGATTCCAAACTTTGCATTGCAAGAGGAAGGTATTTGGGAAATGAAACTGTCATCCCTCAGAGCCCCATTTCAGACAACAGTGTAGTGTTTATGTGTTAAAGTTTTATATGTGAATTGCCTCTTTTGTTTGTAGACACTTACAGTACCGATAACATCACCATGTTGAGTTTAATTACTTGTTCCTGATACACACGTTTTGAAAGAGTCGCCAGATCTGGTGTTTCTTCCTAGATCAGTTGATCGTTTTATCCTACTTTATTACAACATTTGCTTCAAAGTGTCTTTTGTACTAGAGGTACTTGGTGGGTATCACATGTTGTGGAATAGATTTAACCCACTTAGGTTTAACCTTGCAGTCATTGAGGCGCCCCACATGACCATCAGATTTAACGCACTTAGGTTTAACCTTGCAGTCATTGAGACGCCCCGCATGACCATCAGAGTCGTGCCTAAACTCATACACGAATAATCTAAAAAAGTCACTTAACTGTTTTAATTAGATTAAATACGCAACACTGCCTTTACATTTTATAAACTTTATGCATTCAAATATAAAATGCCACAAAAAATGTTTCGTACGCAAATCACAAGTTTTCCTCCTAGTAGTCCATTAAAAACATAATCAGGTTTTGTTCACAGTTTGAGCAACTGATAATAACTCCATGAATGACAGTCAATTTTTATTCTTAATTTTAATCCTAAAAATAGTTCAATGAATGATAATAATTTTTTTTTCGTTGTTTTCACTTGAAATATCTTTAGAGATAATACTATTTTTTATAGTTTTGACTCTTAAAAAGTAATAACTGACTAGTAAAAAGCTTTATTAATTCTATTCATTATTTCAACTTTACATTGTAGTTCAATTTTATGAATGCTGAATAGCTTTCTTTCATGGTTAATAAGCTAATAAATAATAATCAATTAATGAAAATCATCATTTGTTTATAGTTTTAAGTTATGGCATTAACTTAATGAGGGTTAAGTGTAATCCATTTATGTTTATAACCTTGAGTGCTAATAATAGTTAGATTGATAACTATCAGCTTTTGTTCATAATTTTGACTCCCTAATACAACTCTGTTGCTTACAATAAAGTATTGATAACCACTAACAATAAGGTGGCGATAACTACTAAAATTAGAATGCTGATAGTTGCTATTACTTAGGTTTTATTCATAGATTTCACTTCCAAAAATAATCGGTTTTTTCTTCACATTTAAGATTCCATAAAAACAGATCAACGAAATAATATATTAAACTCCACACACTCAATCTCGAATTCATAAGCTGAATTCATAAGTGAAGTTTTGATTGCTTTGATAGAGAATTCAGAAAACAAAACCACTTCTTAGTGCATATAAGTCTGTAACGGCGTAACTAGATAATCAAATATTAATACTTGACTACCATAAGAACCGAAAACACATAATCTTTATAGTGTAAAACAGTCTGTTAAAAGCTGCATGTATGTTTTAAGGTGGCAAAATAATATCAATAACTTTTTTTTTTTATTTGCACAAAGCTACTAGAGGCTATCTGTGCTTGCCGTCCCTAATTTTGAATTGAATGACTACAGGAAAGGCACCTAGTGAGCATACTACCCAACGTCACCTTTTGGGATATTCTAATCAAATTGTGGGATAGACTGTCATATCATAACCTTCTCCATAGGTGAAAGGGAGAGCATGTTCGGCGGTGTGTTTCGATCCAGCGGGTTTCGATATATATATATATATATATATGTAAACAACTAATTAGAAAGTTGATTATGAAAAATAAAAATAAAACATAGAAGACTATTTTTTGTAAATGTGGAAAAGGTAAAAATAATTTAAAACGCCAATGGCTCATAAAAAACTAAAAACATGGTTGGTCAGTCTGGTCAATGTCATTGCTACGAATAACAAAGTCCAATATTGAAAGTACACCATGTGCTAATATTGTCTAAAATGGTGCCGTAGAAACGGTACGAAAGTAAAAGGTGAAAATATTTGACGTGTGTATAACACTGTTCACATATTTGCGGGTCTTTCTTCTGTAATAACAAAAAACGATATGCAATAAGACTGTGGCCAGTTTAACACCTAGTGAGACAACTTACTCCATCCAAATACTATACAAACTATACATCAGTTTGCGGTATTAAGTTTTATCAGATCAATTTTTTTATGTTGTTGCCTGCCCGAAATTGCCTGCCAACTGATTAAAGCTTTGCCTTGTTGATTGTCTTGAAATCAAAATAAAGGATGTTGTTGTCGTTTGTACTTAAGCACAAAGCTACACAATGGGCTATCTGTGCTCTGCCCACCACGGGTATCGAAACCCGGTTTCTAGCGTTATAAATCCGCAGACATACCGCTGTGCCATTGGGGGAGGAATAAAGGATAGGTAAGGCTGAGATATCGCCAATGGAAACCAATTTGCCTACGGTGTCAGCAAACTCATTCCCTTGAAGATCAACATGACCAGAAATCCAGAAAAACTGGAATATGACAGTGAGAAATGAGACAGATTTTTCTGAAGATCTAAAAGAAATGGGTGATGGCTAACATAAAGGGATTCCAAGGAATTCAATGAGGTAACTGAGTCGGTGTAGGTGCCATATTTAGTGCACCAATTAGTTTTTATATGAGCTAGAGTAAGTGAAATAACATAGAATTCAGCGATAAACACATATAAAAAGGTGTAACAAAGCATGAAAGAACCAAAAAAATCACCTAAGTCTGAATCATCTGTAAAAATGGTAATGGAAGGATGGCTCAAAATGTATTTCAATTCGGGAGTATCGGACTTCTTCAGATGACTCAAAGAAATATCACGAATGCGAATATCAACAAGCCATGGTGGGATAGGCTGATCATTATATTCAGCAATATAATCTAGTGTCGGATTCGCCTCAGTTAACTCTGTCTTGGTATGAAGACCAAAAGTAGGAATATCAGATCATATATTTGTAAAAAACATAGTTCATTAAGGCAAAAAACAATACTGCCAGTTGGGATTCTGAAGCATTTATCAAAGCTTATTAGCATACTATAAATATAGTTGCAAATGATCATGATCAAGTGCTGGTTCATAGGGCTTTGTGTACAAACTTTGGACCAGAGAAGTGTGGAAAGCCGCTAATGATGTAAAGGAACCCTAGCTAAAATGTAGAACAAAGATCCATAGTCCAAGTTAGATCAAATGAGGACATAATATATTTTGAGCATAGAGGTGGCAAAGAGGAAGTGAGGGATGTTTAGTACCTTTTTATACTTTATTTTCAGGTACTGTATGTGTGGAATAAAAGTAAGCGTATTGTCTTAAGAACTTTATCTCATCCACCACTGGAATTTGTGCACTTCCACTATGGAGTTCGAGATAGGTATAATCCTACTAGCAGCAGAAATACATGCAAATGGCTTTAGATAAAGAAAATGTTAAGTTGTTTGCAATGTTTCAGTTATACAATTTATTGAGGACAGATTAGAGCTGCCACTCAATATACCTCATATTTGATTACCAAGTCAATTACATAAAGGCTATTTGTAACTGGATGAGGATACTATTGAGTGATAGCTTTGATATTAATACTAAAATTTAACTTTGACATTCAAGATACAACACTAGGGTACACTGAGCTCCTGCTGGAAGGAACAGGATAGTGCAGAACTTATTTGGATACAGAATAATCTGTCTGCTAAAGATTACATATAAAAATGGGTAAGTGGCTATGCAACCAATGCAAATGAAGGTCTTGTAATATAACAAACCTCTCTTCTAATGATAAAAAAGTACAGAAACAAGATGCTTCCTTTTGAGAAAGGGTTCCTTGAGAGATGTATTGAGTCAAATCAGGTGGTCACAGTGGATTAATATCCGTGGAAATCACATTCAATGTTGGAAAGGAAGTTGTTTCATTCAAGGAACTAAATAAACATCATCTCCAAAAATTTTCAGAACCACCTCATCAAAACAATACGTCTGTAATTAGAAGGTATCTTGGGATCTTTCTTAAACTTAGAAAGAAGGATGAAAATAGCCTGATGTGGAGATTTTCAGAAATTATGTAAATCAGCAACTTCTTGGTTACTGAGTTGAAAGATGAAAGGCATACTCTCTATTAATCTTCTACCATGGAACTGGAGGTATAAAAAATGCTGGATGTAATTTGTACCCTAGGATGTTTTGTATTTGATATTTTACTTGTTGGGCATGGACACAAGCTTTCTGAACAGCTATGTGGTTGGTAAGAGCTGAATATCTTCAAAGCTCTTTTTCTGAGCCCTTCATGCTCTTTGGCAGTCAGGAATCTACAACGGATGAAGATACCATGTGATATATGTCTAGGTTTTGGGGATGATAAGGACAGCTGCCTTGTTAATATAATTATTTACTGCCTCCTTGTATTGATTAATAGACGTTAGTTGACAATGACAGAATAAAGCTCTCAGAAAATGGTGAAGGAGGGCATTTAACTTTCATTGTGTGGGATGGGTGTGTACAATGATTTTATATTCATGGTGAAAATATAGTGTTCCTTTCCATTTAAGTGTATGATTTTGATATATATTCTTGATAACTTTGATTCTGAAACGTATACGTGCTCAAACAGCTACTCACAAAAGAAAACGACTAAAAAGGAAGTTAATCTATAATCTGAAAACCCTACAACAATCTGGTTTAAATGAAATTTTGGTCTTACAGAATCCTAGTTTTACATTAATTTGTTTCAATTTTAAATTTATGCCGCATTTTCTTTTTTCCCTTTATTTCTTTCGTATTTATGAGTTGTATGATATTTATGTAAGGGATGTAACTTTGCAGAGAACATTTATACGATTTTGTTCTGAGTTTTATGATCTGACAAAGAACACTAGCTGGAAATATCATCTTCTTGAAATAAAAACTATATAAAACTTAGCGACTTTGTAACCTATTCTTTAATTTGTGTATCTCTGTGGCCTATGTGTTTAACTATATACATTTCTTGGCATATACCTCGACCATTCTCTGCCAGAATGGTGGGAAAATTATCACTAATATAACGTGAACAAATTGAAAGATCTATAGCAGTAAATGTTTGATTTAGGGCAAGGACATTGTAAACACACCCCATTATTGAAGAGAGAAAGGTTGTGAACTGAGAACAAAAAGCTTTATAGACCAACCCGTCCCATCAATATCTCCATCACTCCAGAGTGGATTGTGTTCACTTATGTCTTCCAAGATGATAAAGGGAAACGGCAACAGCAGAAGGTCATCAAGGTCTGATTGATTAACTTTGTATCTGGGTTACAAGTAGAGAGATTGTATTGCGATGGTTTTGCCAATGGTAAAATAGATGGCAATAGTCTCGAGTAGCATAGGAAATTGGACAGACATAAATGAAAATCCTGGGTGACCAACAATGCTACTTCGGCGTGAACACTAACATTACATAACTTGTCCTTATGCACTGAAGAAAACTACCGAATGATTATTAGATTGAAAATTTTCAAAAATATCTCTTCTAAGGGGATACAAAGAGGATGAGAGGAAAGTTGATCAGAGTCTTGATATTATGATTATGAGAAAACGTAAAGAGTTTCACTGAAGAAAAATGGCCAATTTCACAAATAGTTCTGGGTAGCCTTTAGAGAGACTATGCTTTTAGCTTCCACTTTTATAATTATCTTCAAGAGGTCATATGATCGCCATGGACTCTGCCCATGATGAATTGGACAACATAACATCACTTGATGGTCGTGACTCCCAAGAGTGAGGGCTAGACCATACAACACTTCAAAATTTGGGGCCAGGTGGGATGAATTCAACCAGTTTGAGATTTGGCAAACAGGCAAAATAAACTGGAATTGAATTTGATTTTTCCATTGGAAACTCCATATAAGAAGAGAGATTACTAACATAGAATTAAAAGATCGAGGTATAGATGTAACTGTATGTACCCCAACCAACGCAGTGGAGCTTACAGCAGAAGTATACCTCTGCTTCATAACTGGCGAGACCAATTGACATGCTTTACCAAAAGTGATGTTATTAAGTTTCTTAAGACATTGCATTTTTTCTCCTTTTTCCACTTTGGGAAAGATCTGGAATAAAACAGATGTGAGCCTTGACAGTTGACACGACAAGGTTCAAATGTACATATAGTACTATCGTTGTCCTTGCCACCACATTGTGCACAAGCAGGAAAACCATTACAATAATTTATTGAATAACCAAATTACTGGTATTTGGGATATATGGCCACACAGAATAGTTCACGTACCCCCATCTTGACATTGGCAGGGAGGATAACGGATAAAGGCTAGAAGACTGGTTGGCACATATTTCACATTTTTATCAACAGAAATGTGCTAGACAGCCACAACCAACTGCTCTCTCACCTATATGAGAATTTTCTTTTCTGGTATGTTGAGAAGATTGGCCACAACAATTACTCCCCTGGAGGAGTTCAATGTGTTATGGAAGGAACCTCAATAGGAGTCCTTCCAAGACCTCAGATGATAAAAGTATCTCGATAGGTATTTCAACAAGAATATCCCCGACTGAACTTTTCAAACTGATCCAGGAGAGCCTCGTTGATAAAAATAATGATGAAACTTAATATAAACACTTGTCAGATAACGAGTATAGAATGAGAAAGTGAAGCACAGATTGGGTGGCAGATGAAGCACAATCATCTACACGCGGTCGTTTCATGCATTTATTGAATAGAGTAGATTTTAAAGTAACTATGAAAAAAAGAGAAAATTCGATGCTCACTGTCCCATGTATTCTTCACAAATAGATATGACACACTGTCAAAACCCAATATGAAGAGGACAATACAGCAAAACCAAGGGTTCATTGGCAATGTATTCATATACCAGTGACACACGTAGTGTTTACAACACTCGGTGATGGTGTTTCGTACTGGCACCTGGTTGACCCTACCCACATTCGAGTGATCCTGGGGGAACTACCCCATGATCTCTCGTCTACACGAATTCAAGGTCAAAGTGGTATGTTGTAATGGAGCCAGGCATAACTCAGTCAGCAGGATCCCCCCCCCCACTTCACGTTCGACCACGGTAAACACATGGGCAGAAGTGCGAATTCCAGAGTAGGTAAAGTGTATAGGTAGAACCTTCCTTGGAATCTTCTGGTTAGCAGTAAGTTTACGAACTTACAATGCTAAAGTCCAGGGTTCGATTCCCCATGGTGTACACAGTGCAGATATTTCATTGTGTAGCTTTGCACTAAGAAGACGAGAACAACAACATTCCCTGGAAGGTTCATTCACCACATGCAAGAAGTCACATCGAGCGGAAGTTTATGTGAACAATAATTGAGACGAAAATTGGCTGTTTGAAAGTGGAATATTTCTTCAATCTCAAGCATCTTTATTGCAAAGTATTGTATTTTAGTTTTTTGCATTTCAAATGTACTTGTAAACAAACAACGTTCTTTTAACATTGTTTGTTTTCGGTTATTTGCCTAAAGCTACTCAAGGGCTATATGCACCGACTATTTGTAATTTTGAACTGATAGACTAAAGAGAGGGATTCTGCCAGACTGTGGAGCTGCGAGTCCTATGTTTGCATCTTGTTACCACAAAAATAATAATAATAATTACACTCCGTACTTCGGGCCGTAAGAGCGTTGTAAGAGTGACTGTCAAAAACCACTATTCGTTTAGATAACAGTAAACAAAAAGAATTGGCGATGAGTGCTAACTATCTTCCATCTAGTCTATTAGTTCAAAATTATGGACGGCTAACGCAAGTAAACCTTGAACAGCTTTGCGCAAACATCTGAAAGAAAAATACGTAATCCGAATATCTCTGGGTTCATAAGTCTTCGAGAAATTTCTAATTATAGAGAAAAGTCAAAATATTACACGATTCAAATGTCTTTGTAGTGGTTATCTTTAAATACATTTCTCTTGATTGAAAGATAACATATAATGAAAGGTTATATTTTGTGAAAACGACTTAAGAAGACTTTCATCTTTTTTAAACCAAGATTTTTTGTACAGTTCTTGAAGTATTAGTGTTAGTTTTTGTAAACAGTAGTAAGTAAAACTGCCCTTCTCTTTCTACTTAACGCCATCGTAAACTAATAACTGTTAACGCAACTTTCACAATTATTATTCATAAGGAATAATTAAAAAAAGGTGATGAAAGATGAGTTGTTGCTCACAAAATTCTAAACAATGAGTGGAAAGTTAGTTTTCAAATTAAAGCAAAAATATAAAACTACAAGGTATTTTAATTAATTTATTCCTTATTATATATACCCAAGCGATGTGTGGCCCCCGTTGTGAATACAGTACAGTGTATTGAGCAGATTTTCGTTTTACGTACAATAGTTTTAAGAACTTAAATGTGAAAACTTAGATACAATAAAAAAGTTGGGTTATATTAAATGAAGCTACAAAACAACTTTGAGAATGTAAAACTATCAAGGCGACCAATACCGTACGTAACATTTGCTATAAACTACAGCTTCAGGAAATGATTTAATAGCTTTTATTCAAATTTGACTCTTGGATTAGGTATATAATGGTCAGTGTGAATAAATTAAACCATCAGTACGAAGTAAACTTCTCTTTAAAGCTGGATATTCACGAGGTTTTGAATTGAGTGACACAGGAAAGTAGAATATTTGTGTAGCACCAAACACTTGCACATAAGAATTAAACATTATTCACGTTATACAAACAGAAATGTTTAGTATTACGGATATCGCTAAAGCTGGTGAAACGTATCCTTTATAGGGTAATCAGTTTATAGATATCTCACACAATTTGTTCTCATTAATGTGTCTGATATAAATGGCGTTCAAACCAGAATTTTGGGTCTTATAACTAAACCAACCTGATGTATTGAAGTAAGCAGTTCCATTGCTTTGACAGTTGTCTTTAATAAAATGTAGTTTAAATGCTTATCATACACTTTTTGATTTGACTAAGTAGCCCATACTAGATCAGTTAAGAGTAACGTGTTTACATTGATATCATTATAATTGCGATGTTTCTTCACACTAGTTACCATAACATAGGATCATACTTTGTTTTAAATAAGTAATAAATTTCAACTACGGCTTTGAGTTCCAACAGCTAGACAACAGCTTTATTGGCAATGGTCTAAAGCAGATACACTGTAATTATCATAAATCTTTTTTGATTAAGTAACAAAGGATATATTATATTCCGATTAACCTCTCCAACAAGCATTTGCACATATATTTGCATGTATTAAATGTGGATAAATAAAACACTAATATACAGTTATCAAACATTACCTATTAACTAATCTTTTTACCTTGTTTATTATACCCATATATATACCGATATTAACTACTGAGATTCTGTTTATTAAATAACTTTTCAACCAATTATACGTTTTGCCTCTTAATCTCATGATGCTTACCTGTTTTTAAACAATAACTTACACAATCAGATGCTTCAGATAATTCTAAAAACACTGCTATGTCAAATTCACTTGTATCTATTTTCTACCACTTAATCCATATAGAATTTATATTTTTCTTGTTTTAATATTATTCGCCTTGTGAACTATATCTTTAAAATCTTTACGTATATATATATATATATATATATATATATATTACTTCCTTCTCTTTCTTTCATACCTCAGAACAATTTTTCACGAAGAAGCTTGTTATTAAGTCATATTATTATAGATCTTGAAAATGTCCCTGTTATGCCTTTTTTACTTGTTCTACACCAGATTTCCATGTCATTAACTTTCACTGTGATTTCTAAAGCGGCAGCTTCCTTCTTGTTTGTTTTGAATTTCGCGCAAAGCTACACCAAGGCTGTCTGCGCTAGCCGTCCCTAATTTAGCAGTGAAAGATTAGGGGAAGGCAGCTAGTCATCACCACCCACCGCCAACTCTTGGACTACTATTTTATCAACGAATAGCGGGAGCGACCGTCACATTATAACGCCCCCACGGCTGAAAGGACGAGTATGTTTGGTGGTACGAGGATTCGAACCCACGACCCGCAGATTGCGAGTCGAGCATCCTAACAACCTGGCCATACCAAGCCCTTGAATCATTTCGGGAACTCGCATGCTTATTAGATGTTGATTGTAACTTTGTTTTTCTACTTCGTTAAGCCTATATGTCAAGTTTGAGATCCTCGCTCTTAACAAAACGTTTTCACTATTCAATATTTTCAACTTATTTTTTTGTAATCAATCTGTTGCTTAAAAACAATTTTTACTTGATTTAACATTTAATCATATTTCTGAGAATTAAAAGTTCCACTTTAAGATAGTGTTGAAATCAATGCGATATCATTTTTAATCTCCTTTATCTGTAACACTAATGAACTTAAAATAGTCTTACTTAAGTCTGTATCACTCCAACTAATTCCTGTTTTTCATCATAGCGACATTTATTACACCACCTTTTTGATCGATTTACTTTTGAAAACTTACGAAAACTTTGTTCTACAAATCCAGCACAGTAAAAATAGTATGCAACACAATGTTTCGCATGACAATTTATCAAATAGTTTTTTCGGTTAATAATAAAAAAATACATACACAAGTGTAATTCTTTTTGAATAATAAGTACATTATTACAAAAGTATATATATTTTTTAATTTATATACACCATGTTTCAATGATTATGAAACCTTTTGTTTTATAGGTGAAATAAATTATTTCCAAAGCAGCTACTTTGCATGGTTATTAGAAAGCAAGTAATGCACAATTTATTTGATTTTACTTTTTATTATTATTATAGGTTATTCATAAAGTTTTCGCACATTGTTTGTGAAAACAATTTTCACACATAGAAGAATTAAAAAAAATCTAAACAAACATTAATTATTAAAAAGAAAACAACGTAAATTACTTTCCAGCCTAAGTTTAAAAAAAAACTTTCACACGTACTAATATCTTTACGATCGAATAAATGTCATTGTGAAGTTAATGTTCGTATCATAAACGCTAAATATTTGTGCAAGGTCAATGATTAATTACAACTTGTCTAGTATAACATTTTTTTTTAATTTCGCGCAAAGCTACACGAGGGCTATCTGCGCTAGCCGTCCCTAATTTAGCAGTGTAAGACTAGAGGGAAGGCAGCTAGTCATCACCACCCACCGCCAACTCTTGGGCTACTCTTTTACCAACGAATAGTGGGATTGACCGTCACATTATAACGCCCCCACGGCTGAAAGGGCGAGCCTGTTTGGTGGGACGGTGATTCGAACCCGCGACCCTCAGATTGCGAGTCGAGCGCCTTATCCACCTGGCCACTAGTATAACATATCCTGATAAAAGTTCAGCTTTGTTTTCAGGCTTCAATGAAAAATGCAGGTAAGATATCTTCAATGATATTTGTGCAAATATATATTATCATCATCTCTGACATTCTCAAGTTTCCGTAAGTAGTCAGTTTTATGACTGCTGCAATAATTTTTGTTCCAGTTAAAAAAAAAAAACTGAAACATAAATGACTATTAATACTCCTAAAATACGCTTTTTATCTATTTTTAATTAATTATTAACATTAGAGTTAATATCATACGAGGTTGCAGCGTTCATTTTACCACCGGCCCGAGTAATTAATGAAGCATATTTTTGTTTGTCAAGTGATCAAATGTGGCTTAGTGGTTGTAAACTGAGCAACTTAATATTTTGTTTGAATTAATTATTTAAATAAAATTCCTCATCACTGAAGGTCAAATCATAAATATGACTCTCAGAAGGCTTATAGTAATTGAAAAAAAGGCAAAACGCATCGACAGTATAATTTGCAAATAATTATTATTAACAAACTAATTCCAATATTATGGCTTAAAAGCCGAAAGCTGGCGAAGCGTTAGAAATTAACAAGCTTAAAATTTGTGCTAAAAATCAAGTAAACTGCAGACGCTTGTTTTCCATTTTCTTTTAATTTGTCCAATTCGGATCAAAAATAAAAAGCTTGTAAAAGTAGCATTTCAAAAGCTATCTTTTGTCTCCCCCCCAAAAAAACGAATTTTCATTGAATATCAGAACTCATCAGTTGGGTTGGACAATGATAAACAGAATATTTATATATGTAGAATAAGACTTTAACATAACACAACATTTAAGTAGAAAACGTAAACTACTGGTCCGTCTATACTGTCCCATCCACTAAATTAAACTATACATAGATATATAAACTCAAAGCCAACCCTTACCATTCAAATATTTATCAAACCTTCTCTTAAACTCCTTTAACTTCACTGCTTCCACCACATCTAAAGGCAGTCCATTCCAGAGGCCAACTACCTTGTTAGAAAAATAAAACTGTCTTAACTGAACATGATTCCTATCCTGACAAAATGTGTCCTACCGTTCTTACCACTGAATACTAAAAAAAAAAAAAGATGATTCATTTACACTATCAATTATCTTGGCATCTTAAACACTTCAATCAGATCCCCTCTTAACTCTTCATTTTCACATGACAACCTTTCAATCCAAGATATCCTCTTTGCAACCTCCTCTGAACTATTTCCAACAATTCAATATCCTTCCTAAGGTAAGGAACCCAAAACTGAACACAGTACTCTAAATGTGGCCTAATCGGTGATATATACAATGAAAATATAACCTCTTTAGACTTGTATTCAATATTCCTGTATATAATACCTAAAATCCTATTTATCCTGTTTTATTGGATGGCTTAAGAACGTAATGAACCTGAACACTAACATATTTTTCTTTCTTAACACTATTAAGGTTATTCTACCAACATTATACTTATAATTCAAATTATGACAACCCGCATGCATTACCTTGCACTTATTATAATTAAAAGCCATCTGTCATTTATTTTTACAACTTATCAAATGATTTAAATCTTTTTGTAAGGCATCCTCGTCCTCCTCACAGCCAGTAACATCCAAAATCTTAATATTATTAGCATATTTAAGCGATTTATTGATCACGCCTTCATCTATATCATATAACGGAAATCAAAAAGAGCAAAGGCTTAGAGATACACTGATTCACCCAGTTTGACTGAACTGCTTTCTTTCATTCAGCCACTTTTCTATCTATCTAACAAGTCAACTTGTCCCCCACACCTATATGGACCGTTTAAAACAAGCCGTTTATGTGACACCTTGTAAAATGCTTTTTGAAAATTTATATACATTAAACCCACATCCGTACCCTCATCCACATAAGAAGTAACCTCTAAAAAGAATGTCAAAAAATTAGTAAGACAATATTTTTCCCTAGTGAAACCATATTGATCATCAAAAAAAAATTAAACTTTGTGAAATGAGTCCCGCTTGTCTCACACTATTTATATCTTAATCACTTAATCGTCTGTCTGCCTTCTATACTCTCGACGTCAATATATTGCATGCATGTTTGATATTCTCAACACTCATGGATTATTATCAAAACTTCTTACAATCATCTGCTTTTAACTCATATTTTAACAAAAACTAAACAATAATAAAATATTAGCTACTGAAAACAACCGATAAGGCAAAGACTTGAAAGATACGCCACTAGTGCTAAACCGCACAATCAGCCAAAAAATATTCAGAGTCACGATGGGAACCTCATTAAAATACTTAAAGTGTACTCATTCAAATAACGTGCCTAGAGAGAGTCCCGTATCGATATTTTTCGTCACTACCTTCCTGTTGTAGAAGTGGGTAATTTGCGCTCCTGCTGCTTTTCTTGAATGTGGTAGTTTCTAAGGCTCCCTTTCCGGAATGGAACCCTCATTTACCGTTACGGCCACATTAGGTGCATAACCTATCATCGACAGTTCCAGTTTAAACGTCGCCGAAAGATGTTAAATAATAGAACCTAATAGAACTAAAACTTATTATAAAATCGTGTAAGCCGAAACAGACAATTTAAGAGGAGTTATGAAAAGAAAAACATCTGCAGTTTACATGATTTTTCATTCCACATTTTAGGCCTATTAGTTTCTAAAAGCATATTGCCTATAAATCTATTTTGTATTTATGTTCAGAAAAGCTGTTACGAGAATAAATTCATAAAGAGGATGATAAGTTTGTTTTGTGATGTATTTACTACTTGCATGTAAATTCAATAACAAGCAACTATTGACTTTGAAATCTAATATATATATACATGTATATATACTTTTCAAAATCGAATAAAACCGAACACTATGAATTGAAGACTTCGTTTTGCTTTAGCTTTTTATTGATAGTTTGTGGGCCAGTATATTACCTTGTATATAATTTAATGTTTGGATGTCTTGTAGTTATTTTTCTTCATAGCATTAACCAAATAAAAGGTAAACGTTTTTTCTAAACTCTCAAACTATGAATTGAAGATCGATACAATATTTTCGCTGAGATATATAGTACAATATTTTGTCTTTTGTGTACGTCATTTTAAACACTTGTGATCGTAATGGCTCATAGTAAATGTGATAAAACCTGCAATTTTCTTGTCGATTCTGAAAACAGGGAAACTGATGTTTTTAGAAATATCTGACATATACTTCTGATTCCTTTTTACGGTTATTCTTATGTAACATGTATAGTTTCCTAATGTTGTTAGTTTCGTCCCCACTGGCTCAATGGTAAGTCTGCAAGCTTACGACGCTAAAAAAAAAACAAAAAAAAACGGGTTTAGATATTCGGGCTTCATTGTGTAACTTTGTGCTTAACAAACAATATTGTTAATATCTGATCAATTCCAACAGAGGTTTGAAATTATAAATTCAAAATGTTAATAAGCATAGCATAACGCGTTATGTTTTTATAACAGCAATATCAACCGACTTAATCTGACTTCTGGTTTTTAATTTCCTACTCGTTTTGTTGGGGTTTAAACCTTGGGGTTTAATGATGCTTATTATCAACGATATTTTAGATTTTGCCAAACCTTTAAACAATGATTTGCTGACACTTATAAGAAAAATTGGTTTTAATAAAATGTGTTAACTTGACAAGATAGTGAAAAAGGCAATATAAGATAGTGAAAAACGTAAGGTTAAAAGTGTGTTGGCTGTTTCCTTTTAAAGTTTAAAGGCATTAGACTTCCTACATGCTCCCCAGTGGCACAGCGGTATGTCTGCGGACGTACTACGCTAGAAACCGGGTTTTGATACCCGTAGTGGGCAGAGCACAGATAGCCCTTTGTGTAGCTTTGTGCTTAACTACAAACAAACAAACAAACTTCCCGCACACGATCATAATTAATATATTTCTACATGTTACATCGAGGTTATACACACAAAAAAATCTATACCAAAGCAAACTATCAATTTAAACCATAATTTACCGTCATAGAACAAATAATACCTAATATTGTTCAAAACTGTGAATCTAATTTCCCTATGAAACATTGTTGTCTTAATTTATTCAAGCTAAAAAAAAATGTGAAATTAGATATCTTTGAATGATACGAAAAACTTCAAAACCCTATCCATTTTGTTGTATTGACAGAGAGCAAAAAATAAACATATCTAATTACAAATATTTCAGTAAGATTGACGCTGCTGGCCTTACTGGCTCGATACAATCAGGTGCTCGTCTGAGTATTGTTGTCCAATGCGAATGTCCGTCATGGCCAAGTGGTTAGGACGCTCGATTCGCAAACTAAGGGTCGCGGGTTCGAATCCCCGTCCCACTATACATGCTCGCGTTATAATGTTACGGCCAATTCCACTATTCGTTGATAAAAGAGTAGCCCAAGAGTTGGCGGTGGGTGGTAATGACTAGCTACCTTCCCCCTAGTCTTACACTTCTAGATTAGGGACGGTTAGCGCAGATAGCCCTCGTGTAGCTTTGCGCGAAATTCAAAAACAAACAAACAAAACTAATGCGAATTTGAATGTTTATTACACTTGAAAGAGAGAAAAAAGTTTTCCAAACAATCGGCTTTCTTCTATTTTAGTGCAATAACCATTTATTACACTTGGCAATGTGTGTAATGTTTTATCATAATTACTCCTTTCGTTAAGTTATATTTGAGGAAGCAACTAGTGGATTCATATTATCTTGTCCGCGAGGTCTTAAATGATGGAGTTATAAGATATAGTTTTCTTAGAGAAAAGGACTAACACAAGTTAACAAATATAAAACGTTGACACATGGTTTAAAAACAGAATAGTTTTCTGATAATATTCACCTTTATTGTTTAAGCTTAAGCTTTATTTGATTTATAAAAAGTATTACTACTCTACTGGTACCTAAGTTATCGAATTATTTCAAATAATTTTACGTTGTACTTATTCTAAAAAAAATCGTTATGAATGTTATAACTTAAAGAAGTCCTTGCCGATCTTAGCTGACCCAACAAATAATAAAAACCAAAGTTTTAGCCCGTGGCAGGATCTTTATTATTGTTAGAGGTCTGATTAGCTTTCGCATGGTACGCCCTGAAGGAAATGATCTGTAAGTAACAACTGTTATATTATGCTTAACAACTACAATGAATTATTACGATTTTGATCTTGTTTTCCCTTACTTAGGCTACAGATTTAAGATTTAACCATATACTTTGAAGTTTGATGCTTGAATTAATCTCCTTGATCCAAACAAGCATACAAAATGACGAAGAAATAGAGAAGTTTACTGATATTTCAATGATTTGTTAGGAAGCAGTTGGTTTATATTTGACTTCAAAAAGAGTATATACTTTGGTAATTTTAGCTCAGGAAAGACATTTTGGGAAATGAAATTGTATTATGATTTATTACGTAGTTAATGTAACTATGCCGAAACTTCTTTCCTGTTTAGTTTTATTTTTTCGTAGTGTTCTACTGATTAGTAAGAATTTTAAGTAGCTATACAAGCAGGCAGCATTCATGTACTGTAATTGGATAAGTTGTTACTTCATGCTGTTAATATGATAATATAATGTAGCTAATTACCACTAATACCTAGTATTAATTTCGGTTTCAAGCATGCACTTAGTACAACAATGCTGGCTGACATATACCTGGACCTAATGCCCCCCTCCATTGGTCAACGGCATGTTTAAGGACTTACAACACAAAAATCTGGTGTTCGTGTCCCATTAAGCAGTCTACTGCATATCTTTGCGCTCAAATAAGCAAACAAGATAAATACATCAATAACCTGAATCAAAAACAAAAAAAGTAAAAGACGTTCGTAAAATATCTGTTAATAAACTCAGATTCACAACAGGCATTACAAACCATGATAAAAATTTAACACGAAATCCGACACTGTTCTAACTAGTATAAGACAAAATAATTAAAAATTGTTCACTTAAAAAAGGGAATAGAGATCGTTAAAAAGTTAAGAAACAAATTGAATCAAAATGCAAAGATTATATTTTCAAACCCACAACTGAAGACTAAAAAAGTAAACAAACTAGGCTGGAAATGATATCTACATTATTTTCTCAAGCTACAAATCCTTATTTTATCCTAAAATTGATAAGCACTGCAGACATGGAGTCAAAATAGGGATTTGTAGCTTGAGAAATTAATATATACACTTGTTTCTTAAGTTTTAATGTACATTTATGAAGAATCAATATTAAGCTATTACATGTTTATCAACAGTTTACTGCTGAATTGGCTTTTTTTTTTCCACCCAACCATTATTTACTGAGCCAAGTTTTTTTATGAGTGAAGTTTCGTGTAAACACGCGTTTAACAAGCGTCGAGTTCAAAGGAAGCCGCTTACAACAACATCGCATATATTATGGATTTATAGCCACGTGAATCAACTTTCAATGAAAAATAATCAATTTTTTAAACTGGTCATGGATAATCGCAGCGTTTTATAATGTATATCTGTCTAGGTTTTGGTGCAAAATACCCTGCCAATTTTGTTGTAGGCTTATAAAACAAGAATGTGAACAACAATAATACAATAATACTAGAATATGCACTCACAATTTCAACAAAGTACGAAAATCAATATAATAAATCACCACTCACTATAGTAGAGAAATCTACTATGGTAACCGTTTACTGTCGGAAAACTTACTGAAAGAATCGCAGAAAACTACGTAGAGACAAAGTACAACAGCAACTCGAGAAATGATGAATCTTCAACGTGACAGTTTCCAATTAATGCGCTATAAGTTGTACAAATTATTTTCCTATTAATACGCATTAGTAAAACATCGGACTTTTGCAATGGCGGTAAGTGAAGGACTTAGGAAAATTATTCAGGGCGAAGAACAAAGGTGCTTGAATTAATCTTAATTAATGAATTCATTACTATTGTCCAGGTTTTAGTAAAATATTCGTATCCATTTTTTTCTGTAGTGGCTTGTAAAACTATAATCAATAATAATAAGGCTAGAGACACATTGTTTACTCTAATAAAACGAAGCATTTTGGACTAGTATAAAATCAAGCATTTCCGACTAGTATAACGTGCTTAAATGTCTTCTACATTTCTGCGATGTTTGAATGGCTTCAAAGAACTTATGTTGATAGCGAAGAAGAACTTAGAAAATGTTAGAGGTTGGAAATCTTGACTTTCAAGAATCGACTTAAAAGTAGCCCTACAACCTTCGCAAGAGTTCGTTTAGTAGCTGTGTATAGATTTTGGCACAATATATTTAGCCATTTTTGCTGTAGGCTTTGACGAGAAACTTGGCCAGTAGCGATGAAAAAACTGATAAAATTTCTCCTTCTCTTTCAAGAATTAACATAAAAATAATCCAGACCTGCGCAGGAATTTTTTAAAGTAGGTTTGCCCAGGTTTGAATAAAATATCCATAGCTATTTTTTCTGTAGGTTTGTGAAACAAGAATTATATGAATCTTATCAAAATGGACGTAATGCGTACGTCAGTATCTATGTATGTAACCAAAATTCCTTTGCCATCTATTAACTGGCACCAAAGACAGAAATCCATAAACAATTTCACACTTTAGGTGTTCAAGATTCAGACAATTAGAAAAATTACTGTGGTATGTGCAACAGCCATTTCTTTATAATAGAACACTGTTTTAAATAAAAGTACTCTCCTCAAAACAAGAACAGGACTTTCACTAGGACTGTACTGAGGGATTTATTATATCTTTATTAATGTAATTTTTAAATATAGTATTAAGAAACCGGATTTCTTAAAAAAAACTATTAGTTTTTCAATACACGGGAATATCTTTAACACATAAAAACATTACAGTCTATATCAGTAAAGTTTATGAAAATTTTGAATCATTTTGATCCAATGAGTTGCGTATTTGAGTAAAGAGCACAATCCGAATATTTTCCCGTGCAGTACTTCCCAGGAAAAATCCCTGTTTTCAGAAAATGTTCACTTTTTTCTAAATTTTTTTCAATGAAGAATGAATATTACGATTAGTAATTACTAGCACAAACAGTTGCCCATAGGGCGGCGTTTCTGCTTGTAATAACAATTAAAGGAAGAACAAATGGATAAATTTTGAATTTTGACTAACAATCAGAAAATCAACTTTTTTACTACTATCAATATTTTAGCAGTCTTAGCCATTGAGTTAGAAGGTATTGATTGTTATTTTCAAGAACAAGTCTGCTTTTTAAGACGGTTATTGTCCTTATGTTCTATTAGAATCTTTGTGAAATTCCTGAACGAACACTATTATGAACCACTATTGCGAATCACGATAGGTCAGTTCTCACGTCACTTAGAAATTTATAAAATAGAGGTTCGTCCCATGTATATGTATAATTTTTTTTCAGAAATAAACTCAAACACTAGGTGGTTTTCGAATCTATAATAGTGATAGGTTGGAGGGTTTTTACCAGCATAGCTACACTCTCGCTTGCACAATTCTTCAGCTTCGTTTTGTACTCTCATACTCATCTTTTTGGTGGTTTTGTTTTTTAACCAATCTTGATGTTTTAAGGTAACAAAATAAACTAGTATGAAGGTTATCGCTTTCACGAACTGTACGTGATTTTTCATACTCAACTTTTGTTATGGGATATGCACGTGTACCGAATCGTAAACGAATATTCTGTGAAGAGATAAGTTACTACAATTCAATTACTCAATGAGCAATCTGATTTAGTATGTTAACACTTGCGCACTGAGGTTCTCTTACAAATGCAAAACTACGTTTATCATTGAAGTATAGAAGAAAAAAAAAGGTTATCATCCAGTGCTTGCTGCTGTGACGAAATATTTCCAGAGTTATGAGTGGAAGATGTTTGTACAGGCATAAGATAAAGCAAAATACATGGAGTAGAAATCATTCGGCATACAGCTTGCTGTATAAAGATGTGGATCTAATACTCCTGATAAAAGTCGTAAGTTAGCAACCATCTATTCTAAAATCAAATTGATACATTCATTGTTATTTCGTATTTTTGTATTTCTGTGTCTAAATTTTGATTTAATAATGAAAATATTTATATAATTAACTTTACGACACTTGGAAAACATATAGGAATACAAAATTAGATATCTCACAATTAACGAAACCTAAGGACACTGCTATTTTCTTAAAGTAGACTTGCCTGTAGACTTGCCTTTAACACACACATGTATACATATATTAATACGTAAGTAGTTATTATTGTATTTAGCCAAAAGGGGATCGAACTCGTCTCGTCGTAATGATTATTCAAACAAATCCGAGAGCATCTTCTGATATGAACTACCGAAAAGAAGGAAGACTATTAGCTCTATCGGCTTAACACTGGCTACCGTCACAACTAGATTGCTTCAAACACTCGCAAGCATAGACTTAATTAGTTCAAATACTCGCAAGCATAATTTGTGAACGTATTTCGAGGTATGTATGTGCTTTCCTTTCTATATTTCCAATGTCGTCTTCGTTATGTAGCTACAAAAGTTGCAGTTGTACTTCGAACTAGCTATCATAATGATATCATGACGTTATATTACCTTCTCTGTATCCTACACATTAGTAGAATGTTGTAGGGTAACTTGAAATTATAAAGTTGGAATGAAACTGCTTTAGATGTAACTGGGTATTAAAACCAGAGTTTACTGAAGCTATACATTTTCTTTGGATTTAATTCTCTACTTTAACTCAGAACTGCATAAATTGAAAGTATTTATCTTGAGTGTAATAGGCGATTATAAGAGCTTGCTAAATCTACTAAGCTTGCCAAACCTTGTGTATTATTATTGAGATTACGATCGAAAACATCGATAACAGTTCCTAAATAGTGAATCAGTGTATTCTAATCATTATACATTTTTTGCTTTATGACAAAGCATACTCCTCGTTAAGTCGGTACGTTAACTTATCCATATTAATTAGTGAGCTCATTTTCAGTTCTCATCTCTTTAGGTAGCTTGTTTTGATCAAAAGTTCATAATTTCCGACATTTCGGAAACGATGTTACTTACATGAAATTAATATATTTATATTTACCTTCTTTTCCTTGTCAATATTGACTCACCAAGGAAGTTTCAACAAAAATTGAACTTTCAATTCTTCAGTTTTTGTTAACATCTCAATTCTCGACACTTTTAGTACCATTTACATGCACATAGCTTTAACATTTTGAGTACAGATGGGCCATATTGTAGTAATCCTTTTTTGTTAGAGCTTCTACTTAGTGAACATGCATATTTGTTCTGTCTTTCTATATTTTGGTCCCCCAGTGGCACAACGGTTAGGCTGGAGACTTATAACGCTAAAAACCGGGTTTCAGTACCCGTGGTGGGCACAGCATAGGTGGCTCATTATGCAGCTTTGCACTTAACAACAGACAAACAAAGAAAGTCTATCTTTGTCTTCTTTTTTTAACTCCAATACGATATATGTGTATAGCTTAGTAATTGAACCTGATAAATACTTATTCAACCAAACACTAAGTACTACTGTACATGGACGGACAACTTACATAGAAATGAACTAGTTACAGACCTGCTGCTGGGCAAGTTTTTTAATGCAGTAGTGTCATCGAGTAGAAAGATGAATCTTTTGGCAAATATTAATTAGATAAAACACTGATGACAATGTAACTAGAAAAATACTTTAATTCAACGACTAATAAATAGTACGAAATCTCAATAAACAAACACAATATAGTATATACAATTACAATTTCAAGTACATAGTTCTATGTTCCATATATTGAACGTGTTTTTCATATCTAATTATATTCAAGTGTAAATAAAATGGATGACTCTTAATGTTTCTACTAAGGAACCTAATAAGTGAAGCGACACGAATGTAACCAACTGTGGTCTAATACTTAGGCCTAAGCGGTCAACATCTACCTCTAATTTTTTTTTTTTTGTAATATATTATCATTATCCACCAAATGACCCGGCATGGCCAGGTGGTTAGGGCACTCGACTTGCAATCGCTTGCTCGCCCTTTCAGCCGTGGGGGCGTTATAATGTGAATTACCAACACTATTCGTTGGTAAAAAGTGTAGCCCAAGAGTTGGCGGTGGGTGGTGATGACTAGCTGCCTTCCCTCTAGTCTTACACTGCTAAATTAGGGACGGCTAGCGCAGATAGCCCTCGTGTAGCTTTGCGCGAAATTCAAAAACAAACAAACAAACAATCCACCAAAAAAGTAGATAACAAATCAGGATCAAAAGCTGAGTTTCTACGTGAAGTCGTATGAATATTTTAAATTAATAACAATTAAAATAATATAAATGAAAACTTTAACTCACAGATACTTTCACCACTTCATTTATGTAATGCAAAATTACTCGATTACATTAATAGTAGGAGACAAACAAATTTCATGCTGTGGAAAAAAGAAATTTAGGTTAGTAATGCTCAAATTGTATCTCCTGCACTATGTGTAGAAAAAGAGTGTACATTATATACACTGCGTATTATATTTTGTATATATTTACATAACAAATACATTATTGTAGTCGCAGGAGATATTTTAATCTTCACTTTTCTCGGTTTTTGGTTTTGCCATCTCTTTAGCTCAGGTAAATAAAAAAAAAATATTTCGATTGCCTAAAATACAAGCTCACCATATTTAACGTATGCGGCTAGTATGATAGCATCTCTGTTTCTGTGACCAGAACTCAGTCATGAACCATATCCACAGTATCGAAATGGTGCTAAGTAATGCACTAGTTTACACTGGGAATTATCACTGCACTTAATCAAGTATACTTTATGCTATCAAATAAATATAACAAAATAACAAACCTAACCTCCCACACAGCCTTCCTCTAGCATTATTCACAAAGTTTAAAACATATAAAATACACATTAAGAAACATATCTACAACACACCAATGAAAAACTGTATAACTGGTGCTCAGATGATCAAGAGGTGTAGTATCTTTCTATAACTTGATAAAGGTTGTCTTGTAATTTCTCACGATGTCTTTCAAAATGTTCTTACCCACTGTTTATTTGCTATTTGCGATAATTTGTTAACACATGTATTTGTGAGTGAGAGTGCTATATTCTTCTTTTATTTATGGTCTACCCTTTGAAAGGTTCCGAAAACATGGTAACATATATCAGATTTTCAGAGACTAACGTTGAGGAAATTTTTTTTTCGAGAAGCTTAACTAGATTTCTCATAAGTCTGGCTATTGTTCGGTCGTGTTTAAGATTGGACGACGATAATGATCATCACAACAGAATAGGTTTCTTTCCTATTAAACACTTTACTCTACATTATCAATCATGTTACACTGTGGATTTATAAAAAAAAACTCATATGACAGCCTAACTAAAACAAACATAAACCATCTGTCTTTTAAAGATCAGATAATGGAACAAAAGTGTCACCCCCTTTAGAAATAAACTTGGTCTCGGAAAATAAAAAAAACGGGATGAAGTTGAACAATGATATTTTCATTTTTCATAAATGATGAATTTGAGTTTTAGAAACTCGGATCTCTTAGCATCGTCTTTCCTTTTTTTGGGATTTAGTTAAGTCTCCACTTTGTTTAAACTTTCAGAAACCAGTGATCTATTGAGTCTAGAAAGGGAAATAACTCCGCGACTGGTTTATCTAATGCTTAGTCCATTCTTTGACTGACAAAGAACATCTCATGCAAGAAGGTGAAAAGACCAAAGAAAAGAATTTATAATTTTCAGAGCCTAAACAAAATGCTAAGTTTATATGACTTTATTAATATACGTTCAAAGGCAGAGCACGAATACTGGGCCTATATGAACAAGAAGTATTGGTAATATAATATTCAGTTTTTAGAATAAGAACAACGCCAACGGTCAAAGCTACTTAGTCCTACATACCTAATTAACTGAAATTTACTTTTGAAAGAATGGTGAAAGTTCAAGATTACTACTCCACGTAAACATTTATTTCTACAATCACACTCTATAATAAATAACTTTAGTTACATGATTTTTGGACATTATTAGAGATTGAAGAAAAGAAGTGAAAAGTGATGAAGTAATAAATGTAGGTGATATTTGATACTTGTTTATTTATTCATATCACATTGTTTAAACTATCCACTCACCGCACTGCCTGCTTTATGTTAATCTCTGTATATCTGAAAAACGTTAATCCTTGGTGAAAAAATTAATATGATAACTTAAACTATCTTCTTAACCATCAAGAACAATGATATTTATTGTTAGAAACATAATTAAGTTAAATTACATGTTTGTGCAGAGGTCTACTAATATCTTTCCTCAGAGTGAAACATAATAATAGTATCGTTAATTTTCTGAGTAATTAATCCCTTTTTAAGTGGAATTGTTAGTTGAGCGAAATTAAATAACTACAAAAAAGTGTGAAGTAGCAGCACGAGGTTTGAGGATATTCTATTAGTTCTTCGACGTTTAGGTTTATCTTGTTTTTTTCATGAGCCCTAGAACTTAATGAATTGACCCACCTATTGCCCCTCAACTGTCTCTTTAAGTAGCTGCTTGCTATATACGGTTGATGATCTTGTAAAACTTTAGAACACAGAATAATAACTTTATGTATTTCAATGACTCGTAGAATAAAAATTCACTTCTTCAATCTTCTACTTTTAGGTCCAAATATTGAGATTTTTTAAAATAAATTTTACTTCGACTTTCAAGATAGTTTTATATAAAATATCGAAAGTTTACAATTTTATTACTTTTGCTTATATCTATTTTGGAAAGACACGACGTTGTGTTTCTTTCCTTAAAATTACAATCTAAAGACATGCAGTAATGATTCGATGACGAGGAACCCACTTTGAGACTAATAATGGTTGGAAACGGCTTGAATGGGTAATGAAGAAAAACTTATATTAAAGTTTTTTTCATTACCCATTCAAGCCGTCTCCAACCATTATACAGTAATGATGTTGCAGTATAACTAGATTTGCTTTTTAGACTATCTGCTTATGATTATTTAGTATAAGAGTAAACTTTAAATGTTCTTAACTATAGCCCCCCAGTGGCACAGCGGTATGTCTGCGGAATTACAACGCTAGAATCCGGGTTTCGATACCCGTGGTGGGCAGAGCACAGATAGCCCTTGTGTAGCTTTGTGCATAATTAAAAACAAACAAACAAACAATCTTAACTATAATATCAAGGTACCAATTTAAGTCTAGCGAGGGTAATACTATTCAAATGCATGTCTAACATGAGATTTTAAAGATTGAATGACTTTTACTGAATAAAATTATTTGCCACAATTCAGTACTCACAACTGTCACAAATAAAATGTAAAATAATATAGTTTTTTATTATTTCCAAGTATATGTATACTTACTGTTGCCAGTTTTTCTAATCACTGATAGAACTTGTTGAACAATTATAATTTAGAAACAATTGAAGAAAATCAGGCATTAATATTTATGAGGACCGAGCATGGCTTAGTGGTTAACATGCCGGGCTGTGTACCGAAGTGTTTAGGGTAGAGGCGTGAATCTCTTAGCACGATCTGCACGTTCAGCTGTGGGTACTTTATGAAAATGAATCCTGTTATTTTGTTCGAAGAGTCAGACAAAGCCATTTTGGTGGAGGTTCCTGCTGGCTAGCTGCCTTCCGAGCTTTATTTGATTTATATTATTTATACAACAATAAAAAAGCAATGGAAAGAACTCGTTCACTCTAAGTTAAGAATTACAAAAAAAAATGTTTTGGTTAAAGCTTCGATATTCAGTTTTATATTATTAAAGCACATTCTACACGCTAATGTACACATATTTTTCTTAATGCAGACAACCATCAATTTTCTTACAGTTATCAATAAATCGACAAACCATTGTAGTGTTCGGGGGGTTGCACACATTTGCAGCATCCAGCAAAGAAGCCAAATCTTACAAATAAATAATATTTAATTTTTACGTAGAGTCAATGTTATTAGAATATTTTTGTATATGAAAATATCTCCCAGGGATATCTCACAAATCGCCTTTTAGTAAAAATGACGACAATAGAGAGATCCGAGAAAACTTAATGGAACAATTAATATATTTTGGTAACGTTAAATTGCACGAAAATCACATTATAATCTTTTATATTTTTGGATTAGTAATAATCAAACAGGTAGAACGTGAAAAGTCCTCCGTGGATACAAACTATACATTTCTATAATATCGTACATGGACGGCACTAGTTTTTCAGTCTGGATTACATTGAATGTAAGTAGACGATATAGAATCTTGTAATTTATGTTTGCTTTTCAGGTAATAAAAATGTCGTTTAATCTTAAAAGGTAACGTAAGTTATAATGTGAATTGTTTGTTTCTAATTAAGCACAAAGCTACACAATGGGCTATCTGTGCTCTGTCCACTGCAGGTATCGAAACCCGGATTTTAGCGTTGTAAGTCTGCAGACATAACGCTGTACCACTGGGGGGCAATGTGAATTGTACTTTCAGCTAACTATTTTATCGTGAAACTATCATAAGGTATAATGGGAATTGTACTTTCAGCTAACTATTCCATCGTGAAACTATTGTAACTGATAATGTGAATTGTACTTTCAGCTAACTATTCCATCGTGAAACTATTGTAACTTATAATGTGAATTGTACTTTCAACTAACTATTTCATCGTGAAACTATCATAAGGTATAATGTGAATTGTACTTTCAGCTAACTATTCCATCGTGAAACTATTGTAACTTATAATGTGAATTGTACTTTCGGCTAACTATTTTATCGTGAAACTATCATAAGGTATAATGGGAATTGTACTTTCAGCTAACTATTCCATCGTGAAATTATTGTAACTTATAATATGAATTGTACTTTCAGCTAACTATTCCATCGTGAAACTATTGTAACTGATAATGTGAATTGTACTTTCAGCTAACTATTTCATCGTGAAACTTTCTTTGTACAATATATTATACAAAATATATGAAATACTTTCATACTTGATATGTGTAACATTCACTTTTAATATTATTATCGAAGTACACACAAATGCTGTTTGTTAGGCTTTTGAAGTATTTGTGCAAAGCTACACAGAAGTATTTGTATATTGATGTTCCTACTTCTAAGCACATATACAAGAGGTAAGACAAGTAATCAACAATACCCACCGCTAACTCTTGGCCGACTTCTGTCTAGTCGAATTCTAGAATTGGCCACACTTTTATAGCGCACCCACGGTTACAAAGTGCAGAGCGCGTTTTATTTTGACAACAGGATGCTTAACACGAACTTACGGATTCTCTGTTTGGATATGCTACCACTGAGCCCTGTTCGGTCCATTTCTGAGAATATACAACAGTATACTTCAGTAATAAACACAGAATAACCCATGTAATCAAAGTAAAAAATACACACCAAAACCTTCTTTGAAGACTTGATCATATAGTCAAAGTAAAAAATATACACCAAAACCTTCTTTGAAGACTTGATCATATAGTCAAAGTAAAAAATGCACACCAAAACCTTCTTTGAAGACTTAATCATATAGTCAAAGTAAAGAATACACACCAAAACCTTCTTTGAAGACTTAATCATATAGTCAAAGTAAAAAATACACATCAAAACCTTCTTTGAAGACTTGATCATATAGTCAAAGTAAAAAATGCACACCAAAACCTTCTTTGAAGACTTAATCATATAGTCAAAGTAAAGAATATACACAAAGAACTTCTTTGAAAATGTGGTCATGTAGTTAAAGTAAACAGTATACACCAAGAACTTCTTTGAAGACTTTAGCATATAATCAAATAAAAGAATACATACCAAGTACTTTTTTGTAGACTTCATCATATAGTTAAAGTAAAGAATATACGTTTGCTTGTTATGAATTTCGCGCAAAGCTACTCGAGGGCTATCTGCGCTAGCCGTCCCTAATTTGGCAGTGTAAGACTAGAGGGAAGGCAGTTAGTCATCACCACCTACCGCTAACTCTGGGTTACTCTTTTACCAACGAATAATGGGATTGACCGTCACATTATAACGCCTCCACGGCTGAAAGGGCGAGCATGTTTGGTGTGACGGAGATTCGGACCTGCGATCCGCAGATTGCGAGTCGAGCGCTTTAACCATCTGACCATGCCGGGCCAAAGAATATATACCGAGACCTTCTTTGAAGACTTGATCATATAGTCAAAGTAAATAATATACACCAAGACCTTGTTTCAATACTTGATCATATAGTCAGAGTAAAGAATATACACCAAGATATTCTTTGAAAACTTGATCATATAGTCAAAGTAAAGAATATTTAGAATAAAACTCTAGTAAACATCTACATTTACAGTATTGAATTCTAAAAGTTGTCTAATTGTCATATATTTTTTATTGAAATTATTGAGAAACCTTAATAAAAGTGAAATGCTTGTAACATTCCCCACAAGTGGTATGAAAAAAATTATATAAATATATATATATATATATCTTTTTCAAACTACTACATGTGAGCATTGTAGACTTTACCACTTGTCAAGAAAACTGATTATCTATATGTTTGTGTCGATTACCCTTTTATTTCCGATCAAAGCCTATCATTTCTTGTGGCAGTGAAGGAAGAAAGAAATGGTTCTAATTCCAGTATCGCAACAACCTAAATCTCGTGTATTGCATCTGAAGTGTAGTATACCATCAAGAAAACAAGTAATAGCAGAAAAGAAATAGAGGGAACATATGAGCTTTGATTAAAAACATCTCAAATAAAACTTGAACAAAGCCGAAACACACACACACACATGTATATATATATATACTAGTAAAATGGGAAAATAACATAGATCGAATCTAAAGTTTGTGAGCAGCTGTTGTGTATTTTAAAGATAGAAGGGAAAAGCTCACGCGGAGAACATACAAATAGGAAATATTATTATATACATACATAAACATATATATATCTGGAGAGTCTCTAACGAAACTTCACACATCTAAACGCTGATGGCACATAATACCTTGTATTACAAGTACAGCTTATTCTACCCAAATATTTTTGTCTAAATTCATTATATACATATATTGAAATCTTTGATACACTTTGACATTCCAGTCAAGATCTTCTGAGGTTTAGTGTGTTTGGGAAACTCAACTGTGTGGAGATCTGATAAACTAATTCAATAGCCTAACGAATAAAAATTCGCAAAGTATTTATTCAGCATGATAATCTGTATGTGTTCTTCGACGAATAAAGAATACAGAACACCGGAGTCACGTGCGAAAGCAATCAATTTTACAGTACAGTGCTTTGAAGAGAAAATAATTACATATATTATAGTAGCTTTGTGTGTGTGCTATAAAGAAACAAATATTTTCTTTTGTGTATATAATATAATCAACTAGATTAATGAGATCATTACGTACATTACAAGTGAATAATTGAACAATTAAAAAAAACATACATTTCGATAAAAAGTTTAAAGACAGAAACACCTGAGTCTTTCAATTTTTTAAATCCTGAATAATAGAATTATCTTTCATATTATCAGTAACAAATGTCCAACTTTTTATTTATTAGTATTTCTTTTTATGTCGAGTATCTGAATACCCGAGAATGTTAAAATTAGAATATGTTTTGATATGCCAATTAGATATTAATATCCAAATACCTTCTAAAATGATTTCTGAATCGACTTGGAGAGACCAACGCAAATTCGTCGAAACAGTAGTAATTAATTATTATAAGAATTATAATGCACTTAGCCTCTGTAAGAATTCCACGAGTAACAGAAATGAAATCCGGGCTCAAAATGTACCCATGTCAGCTACACTGAAGTACATTTTATTCTACTGAGCCAAATGGTGTCAATAGTTTTAACAGAAAGCCAACCAGCATCTCTTATGATTTAATATACTGTTATGTTAGTAAATGTTATCACTTATATATATATATATATATATATATTAAAACAAGACAGTGAGAAATCATTTCATTTGTATCCGATATAGTCTTTATTTATACAATTACATTTAGCAAACAAAAAGAATCGTGCCAATATTAGGTGTATAATCATAATTAGAATACATGTTAATTATAAATATTCTTTATGGACATTCTAAACCTAACTATCTTGTCAAATCCAGTTTCTTATCTGTACAGCAGAGAGCAATCATGAACCCATAACTTAGTAACACACCTCATTTGCAATGTAAAAAAACAGTCGTATCACTTTGGGTTTTACCTGTCACAGACGTACAATTGTTAAAACGAAATCGTTGATTTCCATTTTCCAACAGGTTGTCCAATTTTTGTATTCATGTTTGTATGTGGGTGTACCTGAATTTTGAAACCTGCCTCACTATGGCAGCAGGCTAGTGTGAAACAATTATAAAAAGTTCGATTCCCTCGTAAACTAGCCTCCAACATACAGAAACATTATGAAATTATGAGTGCACCCAAATATACGTAAGTAAATATATTTGTTTAGGAAATGATCAGCTGAAATGTTATATTCAAAGATCTTGAATTTTACCTACCTTGCAAAATTTTGGCTGATTTATTTGTAAATTAAACTGGTTTCTATTTCATTTTATTCCCATGTTATTTATTAGTAAAGACATTATTTTTCTCTCACGTGACATTTCTGTTTTAAATTGATTGGAAAATAGTGACTTATATGAAAAAAAATATATCAACTTATAAAAATTTCTTTATTCATTTTTTTACAGAAAGAATAAAGAAAGAGTTGTCTAAAAACCAATAATGTTAATAATCAATCAAAAATAGAATATCAGTCAGTTGAGCGAGTTCCCATTACATATGCTTTGAAAGCTTACAGATAATTACATTTACTACAAATTGTGCCATATTTCGATTACCCTTTCATATTCATTCCATGTTAGCCTATTAGAATTATGTGACGAGTAAGTTTGTACATCTAAAGAGTTAGCCTTTTATATGAATGGAATTTTTTGAAAACAAAATTCCGAACGTCTTTTTTTCTTGCACTTACGTTCATACATACGGAAAGGCGACTTATATATTTTTTTTACCTTTCAGTTAACTAAGTAGACTGCTACACGTGAAAGACAGGGCATTCCCATTTCAATTTATACCGAATTTCCCTAGAGAGGCATTACTGGCCAAAGATTTTTTGTTCAGTCGACAATATATATAGCTGCAAGTAACTTACATGTTTGATCCCATTATAAAGCTTTGTTTCTAGAAATCTTTCTTTGTTACTTCAAGGTTTACGGGATCTTTATACTTCTTCGTCTGGATACCCTGGTTTCCAGTCTTAATTTAATTAATAAAAGTGAAACCGACAAACCATTTGTTTGAAGCTAGTTCTGACTATCGTCCAATGAGTTGAAACTTTTTTTAGTTCTTTGTAGGTTCATTAATGAAATAAAAATAATATTGATGCAGTTCCTAAAATATCTAGTATGTTATACAATTTTCACCCAACTCGTAGCTCAGGCTCTTAGAATAGCTAATAATTTAAACTTCTCTTTAAGCTATAGACTAAAGAAGAATGGATTGTTTGGAACCATAAATTTGTACAATGGGCTATCAGTTTATATCTGTTAAAATACTGAAATATACAGAATTTTGTTCGAAGTATTTATCGTGTAAGATTCGCAGTTATCATACAAAACATCAGAATACGTAGAACGGGTAATGAAATTTTCACGATATTCTTTCTAGTAAAAATGTGAGTTGACATGAACCTTAAAATTACATGGAAGAGCTACTTATTCACACTTATCTACTTTATTACATGGAAGAGCTACTTATTCACACTTATCTACTTTATTACATGGAAGAGCTACTTATTCACACTTATCTACTTTATTACATAGAAGAGCTACTTATTCACACTTATCTACTTTATTACATGGAAGAGCTACTTATTCACACTTATCTACTTTATTACATGGAAGAGCTATTTATTCACACTTATCTACTTTATTACATGGAAGAGCTATTTATTCACACTTATCTACTTTATTACATGGAAGAGCTATTTATTCACACTTATCTACTTTATTACATGGAAGAGCTATTTATTCACACTTATCTACTTTATTAAAATAAAATATATGAACCTGCCTGTTCGGTTTGCCAGCTGTGTTTTATTTTGAGATAAACTTGCTTCTGTTTGTCGAATCTTCATATACAAAAAATCGCATTTTAGTGTTTCTAGCTTGCGAGTTAATGATACCTTGCATTCGTGAACCACATTCGTTAATGATATTTAAAATTTTCAGGACTTTAAACAATCCAGTTTGTTTATCAACGAAAACGTTTTTACAGTAACTATGTTAATACATGTTTACCTTTTACCGTATACATCACTTAACAATTTTTTTTTATTTTTTTTGCATAATGAAATCTTTAAAAAATAGAATCTAGTACTTTGTGTCGAAACAACCAGGTGTAACATGAAACTACTGAATTCCACCAAACTCCACCCAAACTTTCAATTCAAATTTATTTATGTCAGTAAACCCAAAGGAACTAAATATTTAACTGATTACCAGTTTCGGAAATGTTAAACATACTGTGTTTAGAAAAATATTTTTCTATAGCGAATTCGTTAGAAGGCACTTTTAAATGTTCAGTTAAACAGATTTTCACTTCCCAGATCTAGTATTTTTTTACATATTAACATATATTGCTTCCTCACGATACACACATGCAACTAAATTTCCTGGATAACATTACACTTTGTGTACAAACAATAAAATATTTCATTCTTAGTAGTATTGCATTTGGTTTGTTTGAAGTTAAGCACAAAATTACACAATGGGCTATCTGTGCTCTGCCCACCACGGGTATCGAAACCCGGTTTCTAGCGTTGTAAGTCCGCGGAGATACCGCTGTGCCACTGGGGGGGGGGTGTTGCATTTGGATATCCATAAAAAATGCATCATCTCATTCTGTTGTAGGTTTATGGTAGCATGTTTAAACATGTACACTTAAGGCTTCTATGTCTGGAAGTAACCAGTATCTCCCTCGAATACAGACGATTTCTTCTTCGCCAGATTAGATGTGTCAAAGTAATCGAACACTTCATTCTCTAAAGCTAGAATTGTAAGCTCCAAGAGTCCAACGTTTCTTTCTGTCTAATGTTCTAACAGTATGACTAGATATTGCAATATCTCGAATTATTTGGAGTTGTGCTAGTATACTTACACATTCCAATATTTCATATCACGTAGTTATTTCTGTATATCTAAGCAATTCAACATTACATTAGGTTTAACGTTAGAGTTTTATAGTCAAATAATACCAGATTTAAAGCTGATCACTATTCCTCTTGATATTTATACTATCCAGCATCCCATATTCTTTCTTGTCGCGGCTCTTTGACCCCCATCACGGATATCGAAACCCGGTTTTTAGTGTTATAAGCCTTCAGACTTACCGCTGAGTCACTGGAGGCTATATTCCTAACAATTCAATATCTTGATCTAGATGATGTTACAACCGTGTTTCAAAAACACTCATATTCTTTCGTGTTACGATTCTTTGCCCAGATAAACAGTTTTTTCACTTTGTATTCCTAACAATTCAATATATTATTCTGGTAGTTTTATCTCGTGTTCTGAAACATAAAACATCTCACAGTTTCATGTGTTGCACTTTCAATCCCCCCCTAGAAAATTTTGAAATTTCACATTATTTCACATTCACACTATTGACCTTAGAACCTTAGAAAAAATTAGAGCGAATATAAAGCTTAAAAGAATATACCAATATTTGTAGATATGCGACGATGATAAATAGTTTTGAAAAGAGTGAGAAAGTATCATTGCATTTTATAAGTTTGTGTTTCTACTGGCATACTAGTATACACTTTACCTGTAGGTTTATTTGTAATCATATATAGTGTATTACTTTTGCATAACATGTAATAATTGTTTAATCATTTAAGCAAAACATATACCATCGGATCATTGTACACAACAGAGAGGAACCATCTTCATAAATTAAAATTAAAAAAAAAATGTATGTTGTCAAAGGTAAGCTGGTGTAATGCTAAGTACCGAGCAGCAGCAGACTGTTCTGTTAAGTTCCTAAAATTTCTGGTTTCTTAAAAACGTGCGATATGCATCGTATTGAAACTAAAATGAAGAATCTTAAGGGTTTAGCCAACACTACTTTTTACAGGTATTACTTAATCATACATTTTTGTAGGCTTTCAAAGAGAAAGCCTATTCGAAGCTGTTTCCAATTAGAAACGGTCTTTTTTTCACTTTGTTGTGATAAAGGTAATACTGAGAAATATATTCTCTCATATCGGATAATAAATCCAGTTGGAAATTGCAGTTTTGAGCTATATCATCTCTCATCAACCCAGCTATGTCGATGATAGGAAACAATATCCAAAGACATTTATTTTTCTCTCCGTATGAGAAACATAGTGATACAGATCTTATTTACACACATATACATCTGTTCTCTTTTAAAACGAAAGCGTGCTTGGGAGTATTTGGCAGTTCTCGGCTGGCCGTGATATTGGATTTGTTTTTCAATATGAGCAAGTATGTTTCATCTTACAATATGAGTGATAAAAAGGTCCTAACATTCTAATAAAAAAATGTGTGTGCATAAAGACGTGCTTAAAACGTTTTATTATTCATAGTGTAGTGTGTACTACATATGAACAAATTACATAAAAAATCAATTGTTGATATTTTTTTTTATAAACCGGTCGTTTCCTAACAGTTTCTGTCTAAATAATCTGATTCATTCTTCTACATCTTCTTTTTTCCTGTTTGTTTGACTTGGAGCAGCTGTAGGTGTTTGTCTCTGAATCAGAATAACTGCACTTTCAGCTCCATCTAACAAAACATGAAACTTTAAATAATTGGCTGTCAGAGAAGATTGGCTTGAAAGAATACCTTCTAGGCTTGCTGTGAATTTCCTGTAGTACCTCGGGTGAAACGCGTTTATTGTGGACTTAGCATGGTTCCCCCATTTCGTTTTTTGTTTTATCAACTGCCAGTTGTTTTGAAGCTTATGCAGTTCTTCAGTGCCTGCGTGCATACGTGTTTGTATCTATGAACAGTGAAAAAGACTGCAATACTACAGGTACTATCAAAAACTGTATTGTTAGCAAAGATTTGCAGTTGATTTTTCAAGTGGTAATTCATGTTTTTGAAAAAGGATTGTTACAGACGTGCGTGCAAGCTGTAACTAGTGACCTTCTAAAACGTTTTGTATTGATTTCTTCTGCTTTGTAAATATATGTGTGAGTATAATATTCAGTTGATTTCCTTTACGTTGGACATTTACTTAACCTTACTAAAGTTATTTTAGAATATTCTATTGATGCATTAATGGTAGTTTATTGATTGCTAAATACATATAATATATATGTTTTCTCCTTGAAATAATTCAACTTTTTTTAACGGTGAATATCATTTGATATTAATCTATATCAAAACAAACTAGTACTCGATAATTAAATGAGCAAATACTAAAAATGCCTTTCTATCATAACTACAAAATGTTTAACTGAGACATTAATAAAAGCACTTAAATATATTAAAAATAATTGTAGGTTAAAATAAATAAAATAATAAAGTCTGAAAGACAACAATGGTATATGTGTGCAACACGAAGATACATATTTAGTTACTGCTAAATATATATATGGCAGCAACTCTGGCACGGGATTTAAAGTTATTTTAGTGTATTACGTTGAGCAACTAATTCAAATCAGGTGGTTAAGTGACAGCAAAAATAAACTTAACTTTTATGGGCTTTAAAGTAGCAATTTACGTAGAGTTTAATCATTACGATAACTGAAGCATTTCTCAGCAAAGATGTTTTTCACATTATATCAAAGTAAGAAAGCCAGCTACATTTAGTATACGGTCCAGACGTGTTGCAAAAAAAAATCAGAATGGAAGTATTCGTGTAGACCTTCTACAAGTATGTTTATCGCAAAATCTTGTTTCTCGATGGATCATTGATACGTTTCCGGACCTACCACGCTAAAATTCGGGATAAGATTCTCGCAGTGGAAAGTGTGCATATATACCATTGTATAATTTTGCACTGAGAAAAACAACAACAGCGCAAAATCTTTCTTGGTTTATTACAAATCCCAAGCCATAAAGTAATAATCTCCGTTTTCTGTGTTAAACTTAACTTTCAGTAAGATTTAACAAGCACTATTTTTCTTTGTGAAAATCAGTGTACAAATGATAAATCTAATCATGTTTTTTTCATAGAAAGATTATTACTATGTTCCTTACACGATTAATTATATTAAACAGTAAAATCCTGGTACATAACAGATTACGGATTATTTTAAAATACCCGAAAAAATCGTATTAATCATACTTTTTCGTTAATAATTCAGTATAAAAATTTAATTCTTGAATATAAAAAAATGCGCGAGCGATAATAAAATGTTATAATAAAAAGTCCTTTTACTTGTCTGTGAGTTTCCAAAAAAGTTAGTTACATGTATCTTCCCTTCAAAGGCATGTAACAGCTCAATAAGGTGAAGTTTGTTATTTTCTTGTTGAGTTTTATATAGGTTCTCTGAATTAGGAAGTGTCTAGAACATTTACAATAGACAATGAACATGTCGTTTTCTTAGTGGTTTCTTCGAACAGAATCGAACAAGACGTCGTCTACTAAGATCACTTCTTGTAAGACCTTTCGTGGGTCAACAGAGATGGGTTATCTCATGTCTTGTTATTGATCACTGACAAGCTGCTCTTTTATCTCCAAGTCCGTGTCAAGAGGTGCTTTTCTTAAATCCAACCCAGTTAAAAGAAAAAAAGAAAGATATATCTAATCAACTTTATTTAGAAATTACTAGCTGTAAGGGACGAATAAGAATGTAGTACTGTTTAAAGATTCGCTTTAATCACCTATGATCGTTTATATTTCTTCTGAGTATTGATGAAATAAGAAAATAGTAATTGGCTTACTTCCAAAGAATGTAACAAAGCTACTGAGAGTGTGAATGGCCACTAAGTAACTCTGCTTGACGATATAAGTGATAGCGTGTTCAGCTCACAGCGAGTACTATGCAAAATCAGTGGTATGTGCTGTATTCACAGAAAATAAAAACCTTATAAACACGATAGTAAAGAATTCCAATCCCTTTTTGTACATGTACAATAACAAGCTGTAGAAGCAGGTTCATTGGTTTTAGTGTTAATCAACCCAAAGAATGTGTGACTTTGACTCCTTTTTCCATAACATATATCTCTACTTTTGTGATTAGTAATTCACGTGATGATACTTAAAATATGACCAAAAACCACCATCGTAACCTAGTAGTCATTAAGACTTTAGTTTTTTATGTGTGTTTTTTACCAAATGTTAGTCATTGTAGCATCTCGTCACTGGAAAGAAACATGATTTACACCCATCAGATTTGTCGTAATTCTTTATCATGCAAATATAATTATACAAATGCTATACTCGCTATAATAACGTAGCACTATCTATCAGGTATTAACAATGTGGTTGTATCTTAGTTTACTTTGCTGCTTATACAATTTCTACAAGGAAAACACTACTTATTGTAATTATATCAAACTTTTCTCATAGTTCCTTAAAAAGATAATGCCCACGATTCATTGAGACACCCTGTTAGTCAGCAGCGCTCACCGCCAACTGTTGATCTACTGTAATCAGATAATGGGATTTGACCGACACTCTTATAACTGTTAACACTCATGGCTCTAAGAGTTCGATTCTTTGTTTGCGGTAACGGGTGGTAGATCAAATAAAGAAAGAAAGATGTTTTAAAATATTTCATTACTTATTTCATGAAATAAAACTATTGAATAAGTCTTAATCTGAAAACATTTGTCATGTTTTCAGATTTTATCTAAGTTTAAGGATACAGTGTTTAAGATACTATAGCTATGTAGCTCATAGAATGCAATATTTACGTCATCTATCACCAGTCAGGGGGACTTTGGTAAGATTATTTTTAGAAAAATAATTGTTTTCTATGTTCTATGTGCTGATGTCATAAGATAGCTTATAGGATGAGCTTGATATTTATTTTCTGAGATTGTCTTGCGACTTATAACGTGACGTGTATCCTAATAAATTTATTTTCCTTTTCTGCATGTCTACTTTTTCTGACAGCAAAGCTTAACATTTGATTAAAATCAATTTGTATTTTAAAATATTTACGCATTATCTCTTGTGTAAAAAGGCGAAAATAACGTAAAGAATTTACATAACTTATCAACTAAGATATTTTAATTAAATTATTTTTGTCAACCGCAAGTAATAAAATAATAAAGTCCAGATGAAATAAAATTATATTATGAGAGGGAACTTGTAAAGCTAGAGGGTTTGAAAAAAGATTTTAAAAGAAGAATACCAAAGATTAATGAATAAATTAGGTGCACCTTCATAATAATACAAGTACATATATTATTTTTGTTCTTGTTTAAAAAGTACCGTTAGCTACTGAATATTTGTCAGTTTTTGCTCTTTAATACATAATGCACTTAACATAATATTGATAAATATAGGTGTTTATTGTGTGACGGATTTATTATTATATATTTATTTTAATATCAACGGTTGTTTAGATTAAATTTATATTTAGAAACATACATAGGTTATACTGTTAATTATTTATTGCGAAACTCCCGTTTACTCTCCAAAATTGTAGAAGATTCTCGAGAGTAAGAATCAACAATATATGTAGGTACGTAAACGCTTAAATGTAGCTTTGTATTGTTACGTAATCTGAATTTTCTAGAAAGCCTTCACACACCTATAAATATAGCCAAC
>NW_013668941.1:52616-58764 GCF_000517525.1 Limulus polyphemus
CAGATATTACGACCAAGACCATTTACAAAGTTCGAACATTACAACTCATTTAACTTCAGTGGATTCTCATCGGACATCAGTATTCTCTTTAAAATATCATATAGATTAGGTAAGTTATCAATGGGCAACACATGCCTATGTCTAATTATTTCACACATCTTACCCTTCTTTCCATGATGAACTGCCAAAAGTGTGTTGACGTTGGATCATGGGAAGAGGTCCTAGTGACCAATCCTCTAATGCACTTGTAACTGAATAACTGCTGCATCTATTCTGTAAGGCATGCCCTCAACTGATTTCTGATTTGTATCTGGTGCAATAGATTTCTCTTGTATTTCAAATATTTGAACAGTTTGTGACAGCTGTTTAATATTTGGCTCTGGGTGAGGTATTATAAGATGTTAATATTGTTACTTTGAAATGACCAAAAACAAGGCAATTGTTACTGAAACACGTTCTCTTAGGTCGTTTGATATTAATGATAACTTAAAGCTGCAGGTACTTTACAGGTAGCTTCCACTTCTATTGTAAAGAATACAGCCAAAAAAATAACATACTACAACCCTAGACAGTTAAAATAGCACAATCATAGCCGAAGTGTTTTATCTGCCAACCTATAAATCGAGATTTGGTCGTCTCTTCTAAACTCAATTACGTGATTTTCAGCTGTCTAAAACACTTGCAAGTAATCGTCAACTTTTCAATGCAGATAGCCTTTAATCAAGTGAAACGGCATGATGTGCGGTTCTCGTAAACTGGTTCTTTTAAAGTACACACATCAATGGGCTACATGATGCTCAGATCTCAACTTCACAATCCTAACAAGTGATTGTTGGTCACAATAAAACAATACTTTGGGCTGACATGAACATTTTTTTTAGGTATTGTTTTGTTAAGTTCTCGATACGAGTTAATATTTTTCATGCAGCGCACATCGTGCGTGACTCATCACAACAACAATTTAACATATCGATCTTCCACTCTTAAAAGTATAAATATATATAAGTATATCACGTATATCATGAAGTTTCGGCATTTTGCACACACACACACACACTTTAACACCATGAATTTATACATATGTCGGATCTTGGTAATTGTTTTCAATGAGTTCCTTCGAAAAGCATGCTGGGTGAGCTTTATCAGGTGTTTGTTTCTCTTTTAGCCGTGGGAGCATCATAATGTGACGATGAATTCCACTTTTCATTCTTAAAAGAGTAGCTCAAGAGTTGGCAGTGGGTGATGTTGACTAGCTGCCTTCCCTTTAATCTATCACTTCTAAATTAGAATCAGTTAGCATAGATAGTAACTTCGCAAGAAATTCAACAAACAAATAATTATCACATGTTGCAGAGTTTCCCGAAAACTTATTACAGGAAAATATTTTTTTTCTTAGATAAACACCTAAGTTTCAATTTTTACACCCACATGTCCTAAAGATTTTATGATCATCAGCTTATTTAAGTATTTCATAAATATTGTCCAAATTTTCTGTAGCCGTTGACGTAAAGATTTCTTGATTTATATTCAAAATACTTCAAAATTTTCTCAGTGCTATTACTTGAATCAGGAAACGTGAAGGTAAAACCTTAATCATTTACCACACTAACGTACTGATATGGAAAATCATAAAATATTAATGAATATAATTGCACTAGGCGTTTTTCATATAATATTTGCATAACTTGAAATTTAACCCCTTTTCCTGTACATGGTTAAATACAATTTTTTTATCTTATATAAAACAACTCACTCAGGCTGTAACAATAACTGTTTTATATTGGTTTTACCTGACCGTACATCACCAATTGTCGTTGACCAATCTATATTTCGTATTGGTTCAGTTCAGAGGTTGTATGTTTGGAATACAATGCTATCAGTTTCGGTAGAAACAGATATTAATATCAACGTTAGCCTTCACTAACAATATCTTAAATGTGAAATTAAATATATTATCCTTGATGTTACGCTTTAACCATTAATTACCAAAGAGGTAGAAACTCGATTTTATATTAAGAAAAAACCATGAATATGGAGTGGCTACCATATTTCAGATCATCGGTACTTCTTTTGTTATCATGCTCTTAGAAAAGAAGATCAAATCTCTTGAATATTTTGTATATTTATATTTATATTTTGTATATTTATATTTTGAAGTTGTTCCATGTATCTCCTGGATAGACGTTTTGTAGTATATATTATTAATATAATTAATAAAATCTGTGCTTATATAACATGACACAGAAGAGGGTGACCATGTCTTTTTCTGAATTAATCTGAATTTCTGACATGACTGACTTGAAGAAAAGCGATTGAAAACGTTGTAAAAACAATATGAAGAACAAACATTATATGTATCTGTAAAACAATATGTAACTATTTACAGGAAAGACAACTATAACAAAGAAAGCGCAGAACTATTCTTACTGTGGGAACTCTAGTTACAAATGGACGTATGAGACAAATTCTGGAGTAGACTCACAGAAGTAGCCACTACTTGCATATTACAGTAGGACCACTTCTCTCAAAGTATACTTGTCACTCATATCACTTGGTCATCCAATAAGTTAAAATAACTGGTACACAGCCTCCGAATGTCCCTAAACCTCTATATGACTAATGCCACAAGTAAACACATTAGTACAAGTCTAAGGATTTCTCCAGCGACACCTTTTGTGGGAATGTTCAGCAACACCAAACAGGGAATAGCCTTTGTGAATGTGTAACTAGCTCAAAAATAAAGTCGCGAAAGTCTATGGCTGGTATACCTATACTATGAATTCAGTATGCAGACCGAATGCGTTTACGTGTGGACATTTTTGCAAATTTATTTGAACAAGAAATGCTCATCATTCCAAACTAAAAAGAAACATCTGGTATGTTTCACATACCACATCTGCTTACCTAGTGCTTACTCTACTGTGAAAGTTTCTTACCATCTAATTTAAAATTCCTATTCTAGCAAACTACCACACGCAGTAACAGTCTCTATCATGATAAGTTGTGGTTTTGTTTACTTTCACGAATTTTTTTTTGTCTTAATTAATTCGAAGTATATGAAAAACCACACATGACAAGATTGAAGTTTGTATCTATAGATGACATTTAGACTAACAACAACAAAATAAGTATGTGTTATCGTATGGAGATGTTGACAACGTTTGCTGTTAATACCATGGGATATCTGCTACACTTGTGGTTAAAGTAAGATGAAGTCGGCTGCGTCTGTGTTTAATTTAAAGGTGTTTTCGTGGTTTACTCTATTCTCCAGCGTTACATTTCATATACGAGAAAATCCGTAAGATTTGTGGATGTCGCGGGCATTTAGCCGTGATTTTTGTGTTATTCTTCTGTTAATGACCAACCGTTTCAAATAACTTGTTGCTTCATCTATATTTATTATTATTTGTTCTAGAACTTCAATTAAAAGGTATAGTACTTCAAAGATATGCATATATATAGTGATAAATGTGTGTTAAGTTTGAGAGTGTACGTCTGTAAGTTTAAGATCTAAATTGCAGACAAATTAGCAGCTAAGCATAACAATAAAACATGATAATTAATCGTTATTCATCTGCCAGTAAGTTAACTCTTGCCTTTGTCACTAGTTTGCACTTTTAACCTCATTTAACAGAGATACTGCACTTAAAATAGGGACAGATAGTATCAGTAGATGTCACTTTATTTTAGAAAAGGAATTCTTAATATAGATCTTAAGAAGAGGATAAATTTTAATGTTGTGTCTAAGGAAGAAGCAAAAAAATCATTATTTTCAAAGAACTTATAAGTGTGTGAGTTTCCAAGTTTATTTCGTTAACTTGTAACACCGTTCGTCGTTGTTAATGATAAATATATATCAAAGTTAGCTTAATTGAGGTTCTGATACACAAAATTGATTATTGATACGTATAGTCATAATTTGTTTATGTTTGACCAAATAATAATAGTATATTTGTGGAGAATATACTAAAATACTCCAAAGAATCAATTCAACTTTAACATTAGTCAAATGGGCTCAAAAAAGAGCTAAGTTTTTGCAATTGCATTAAGCAATTTCAAATTCAAAATGAAACTTCTGACAAGTGACTCTTCCTATTATTTTGTTTTTCTAATCGTTGTTTGAAGAAATCTCAGAAATTATCTTTATGTTACCCCCTCCCTCTCTCCGTTGTTATGCTTGTGCCTCTAACTTTTCAAGTTATTGTAAGTTATGAGTTTTGTAATTTTATAAGTGTTATAAAAGGAAAAGAAGCTGCTAAATTTGTTGATTTTAAAGCTCCTTAATTTCTGACGACGGAGCTAAAATCTAATCGAATGTTCTAGTTACATCGCTACTATCGTCAGCCTGGGTATAAATGTATACACACGTACGCATATATAGATATATTAAAGCCCACGACGGAAGTTCTCAGATATTCATCCCAAATGACAGTTTGGAGTATATAAGGATTCATAGAGAATGACACCGTCTGTTTGCTTGCTTATATATTAAAGAAATGCCATTTCCAAGACCACAGCTACGGACACCAGGTGTTGCAATGAACAGATCTTCCCAGCCTAGAGTCCCAGCTAAAGGAAGCTGATCGCTCATGAATCAAACGTAGTTCTCATCACCATTGGAAGGGTACAGTAATGCCGTCTGCTGGCTTCCGCTCAATACAGTTACACTTCTACTGTTAAATTCTATTCTCCCATACTAGTCGAATTACAGAACGAGAAGGGCGAAGAAGAATATAAACTAGGAAGCTCTCGGCGTTGAATATAATCACCCGATGTCGAACAGAACATAATACCTTCACGGAAAAAGATCGACATTTCCGATGACGAGAAAAAGAAAGTTTCTGTTCTGAGTTGCTTTCTGGAATGAATATTTGGTAAGAATTACGTAGTTTTGGAAATGTATCACTTAGGGTTAGAAGTCGGCTCTATGGAAAACTTAGACTGTGGTAAAGGTGTGCACGTACGTTGACCATCTATCTATCTTCTTATAAAACTAGTTACATAATATAAGTTGTCTCGATAATCCACAGTTTATATGTTGTTCTATTTGTACAACATTTTGCCTGTCTGTTTTTATTTTTCTGTGTCAGAGTGACTGTTTTGTATATCAATTTTTAGATGTTAATGAAAGAGACACTACTTGTTAACCACTACCAATATTAATAAAATACGAATGTAAAGAAAGATGTTATGTACATCTCTTGCCCATTGATAAATTCTCCTTTACGAAGGATGGTGTGTAAACTTGTGTAGATTATTTCAAAAAAGCAATAACTTTACAAATCAGGCTTCTAAAGTTAAACAAATACTCTTCATCTTCTTGTTTATACTTGATTGTGGATAATTAAATTTCTAAACTTATATTTCCATATTCCTGATGTTTCAGCGAAATAGCTCTAATATATATGCAGTCTTACGAATTTCATGAAACAAATGTTTTATATAAAAGTATGTTGGTCATATAGTTATAAGGTTGACAGAATTCTAATTTACCTTATGTTACAGCACATTTACATTATGGCAGAATTTATCTATGTTATACCTATGAAGAAGTGTTGACTGATTGCTTTTCCTCTAGTCTATCAGTTCCATATTAGGGACAGCTAGTGCAGGTAACCCTGTTATAGATTTATGCGAAATTAAACAAACCAATGAATATATTAACTAAAGGTGTGGCGATACAGCGATACGATACGATTATCGTATCGTGAAGCCGTGAGACGATTGTATCGATACATCGTTCGGTACGACACGATTTACGTATCTTCGCGAAATTTGGCAAGCTGTCAGTAAACATTATAAGTCTTTTGTACAGAAAAAAATCTATATGAATTTCTAATAAAGTATTTTTGCTAAAACTTAATGATTCAATGAAGGAAGATGAGTATTGAGTACTACATGTTGTATTAATTTCTTTTATCAAAAACATTACATGCAAAGTTACATAACAAATTAACAATCGCAAAATAGATAGACAGATATATAACTTTTTTATTTTACTTCTCTTGCCAGCTGCCATTCAGTTGATCCAATCTGAGAATTTGAAAAAGCACTGTAAAATGTGAAGTATTAGGTCATCAAGATATTAATGTCGCGTTTTGGAACACTTTCATTAACTATCCCCCAAAAAACGTACATCACGTTATAA
>NW_013668941.1:59764-65287 GCF_000517525.1 Limulus polyphemus
TTACCATCGTTTTCGTTCGCTGCAACACCATCTTAATGGGAAAACGTATGCAAATGTGGAAGGTGTGGAAGGTGTGTTCAAAGCCAAGTGATTTCTTTAATCAGGGTATTAACAACCTGACTGTAAGATGGAAAAGCATCATCGATAAGAATAGAGACTATTTCATTTAATAAATGTTTTGTTTTGATATATAAGTTGTTCGGGTTTTTTCATTTAAAAAAAGCGACATTAATTTCTTGACGACCTAATAGTTAAAAAAGAAAATGTTAGTATTATAGATAATAAGTTACAGACAAAACTGTCAAACTTTGTAACAAACCGGTAGTAAAACTTCTGTATCTAGATACGTATCGTATCGACTACTATGGTGAGATACGCACCACTGGTATTAACACCATCTGAATGTACTAGTAACTAACATTCCACTACTTAGCGCTTTATACGAAGCTTCTTGGCACAACTCTGGTAAATATCATAATGTATAAAATATGTTGTTACTCTTGTTTTCTGTTACTTTAAATATAAATAACGTAAATTCTGCAAATACCACTGTTCTGTTTATTATATATACAAAGTAGTCGGCTACTGTTTATGAAGAGGGAATAAGAGGATAAAGCATAGAGCATTGTATGTTTTGTGCCTCCATACGTAACCTAAGAGAAACCAATTAGATCTAGTTTAGATCGGTAAATATTTTTGCCACATTCTGTACCAATAAATAGCATGTGTTACTCGTGTTAACATTCTTTCTAATTTGAATTGATCAGCATATCGCGTGTAGGGTCATATAAGTTTCATGTAAAGTATGGGAGTCTATTTGATTATTCATTTATTTATTCAAGTACGTAGTAGAGCTTTGCGAATAACGCATATTTCTAAGCATCATAATAATGCTTAGTTAGGTTTTTGAATTAGATACTGAAAGTCCCCGTGTTTTGTAAAAATTCTTGAATGGTCTTGTGTTTTCGATGTAAAAAAACTCTACAATTCTTCCTACGTTTACTGAATTCCGTTATTTGAGTATAAACCTTTGAAATAAAATAGCTATTCCAACATAAAAAAATGAAGTATAGAATTAGGAACTTTCGTTTTGCTTAGAATTGATTGTATTGCATCTTTTAAACCTTTCTCTACTATATTGTATATATATATATATAGAAAGAGATTTATATTTGAATTATGACGTTTTTTAGTTTACAAACTACTTATAGAAATATCTCATCAAGCTTTATTGCGCACAATGTCCAATATGAAATATCATAGTACCTTAATGGGTGGAAGGTGTGACATTAAATCACAATGCGATTGATATGAATAGCGCTTCAACTATATATGGCTTTGTGCATTGTAATCCAGTCGGCCTGATGAATTCTCGTATTCAGCAAAATATCTCGCCAGTTGCGCATGCTCATATCCATGAGAAAGGGTAAAGTGGTTTATACAGAACACTGTTTGCTTATATTGACATTTCTATGACCAGTTTCTATGCTATTTTTATTTGATTTTTAATTATAATCTCTCTAAGCAAATGTTATTTTGTTCTAAACGGTAATAAATTGCCGTCGGCAATTATGAAAATCAGCAATTTACTGAAATTGAACGTAGGAATAGATGATTTCCTGGAAAATAAAAGGTGGGTTTAAGTTTTTACTTTTTCCAAAGATGGGTGGGTGTACTAGAACAACCATAAAAGACCCAACAGTCCCTAGTTATTAGTATAAAATGTTAACAAATTAATCGTGCCTGTAGATACTCAGAAACTTATCATTTCACTTCCCTTTGAAAAATATTTATTTCCAGGAGAATATTCTTTGATACTTCATTTTTGGCTTTGGTCACTTCAAATATTATACACAAATAAATATAAGTAGATGTAGATATAATGCTAAAATATTATTGTACTGAAACTTCGTACCGAATCAGTAATGAATGATTTAATTAAGTTTATCAGTTATATCGTGATATAATATCACACCTGTTACTTGTTATAGAAAAATATGTTTATTGTATTAGGCCATCGATCTAATATTAGTCACTTAGTATTACAAACAAAATATTCTACTTGTTTTAAAAGCCCTATGTCCTTTCATATAAGCAATCATTTATATGAAAAATAATACTAATTTTAATTTTCAATCTGAAAATTCGTCATCGACATCCACTCAAATCGAAACTAAAAATACTGTCCTGTAGAATCTCACATCGCACGATCTTGAATTTAGAATGTTTATTACATCCACTTAAACTGAAGACAAAAAATGTCCTGTAGATTGTAGGTCTTATTTGGTACGATCTTAAGTTTAAAATTTTTATTACATCCACTCAAACTGAAGACAATGATGTCCTGTAGACTGTAGGTCTTATTTGGTACGATCTTAAGTTTAAAATTTTTATCACATCCAATCAAACTGAAGACAATGATGTCCTGTAGACTGTAGGTCTTAGTTGGTACGATCTTAAGTTTAAATTTTTTATTACATCCGCTCAAACTGAAGACAATGATGTCCTGTAGATTGTGGGTCTTATTTGGTACGATCTTAAGTTTAGAATTTTTATCACATCCAATCAAACTGAAGATAATGATGTCCTGTAGACTGTAGGTCTTATTTGGTACGATCTTAAGTTTAAAATTTTTATTACATCCACTCAAACTGAAGACAATGATGTCCTGTAGATTGTGGGTCTTATTTGGTATGATCTTGAGTTTTGAATGTCGTTACTAAATGGTACCTACTCAGATCGAAGCTAGAGAGACTTTTCAGTGGATCCTAGTCCTCATTTCATGAGAACGTGAATTTGAAAAGTCTAAATGAATGCGTAATATTGGCACTTTAAATTTGATTACGTTTTATTAGAAATATTCAATGTTAAGATATAGATAAATTTTTAAATATAAATAAAATACAACGAAGGTTCTTGTTTTTCCTAAGAAACTGTCTTACCATTTCTAGAAAACGTTACCTCTCTAATGAATGTTTTTGACTATTTTTGTTTGTCTTATATTTTTTAGAAAGGAGCTATTATTTCTTTGTTAGTTGCCCTACGGTGAAATTTTTTATCGTTATTGGCAACTTAAAAAAAACATATATCTTGATGGTATTGGTAAAACGTATAAAACATTGAATTTATAATCATACTAGAGCCATCAAAATATATATATATTATTTAAATTAGAAACTTATTGTAATACCACTATAGCTACATTGATATGGCATTATTGTATAGTGATCACCATGAAATAGTGATTATTGACTGGCAAGGTGAAATTTCACAGTGAAATTTCTAAATGTAATATTATGTCATAATATATATAAACATATAATTGTTTTCAATAAGAAATTCCTGTAAGCAAAATACTTGAACAAATTAAACATCTATAACCATTGTTATTTGTTTATAACTACTGTATATGTAGAACATTTAAAGCATAGGAAACGCCACAGATAAAAAAATTATTGAACTCTTTAATTTCATCAGCCCTCTTGCTACTTTACTTATTTACGTCATTTGTTATATGTTAACATTCTTATGATATAAAGAATTCTGAAAACGAAAATTTTGATTTTTAGGACTTGGTTGAAAAATATTGTTCATACTTTAAAGTTCATCCTTGTTTTTTGAATAATGAAAGTGGGTGTGTCCTAATGGTTAATGTGACTGAGGGTCGATGATTCGCGTTCTGCTGCCCCAAAATCACGCTTATCACATTGGGGCAGTGAATAAATTATAAAAGTCACAGTCAAATTCTACTACTCGATTACAGTATCCTAAGAGGTGGCGGAGGGTGCTATTGACTAGCTGCCTTCCTTCTAATCTGGCCCGGCATGGCCAGGTGGTTAGGGCGCTCGACTCGCAATCTGAGGGGGAGCGGGTTCGAATCCCCCTCCCACTAAACATGCTCGCTCTTTCAGCTGTGTGTCGTTATAATGTGACGGTCAGTCCCACTATTCGTTTTGGTAAAAGAGTAGCCCAAGAGTTGGCGGTGGATGGTGATGACTAGCTGCCTTCCCACTAGTCTTACACTGCTAAATTAGGGACGGCTAGCGCAGATAGCCCTCGTGTAGCTTTGCGCGAATTTCAAGACAAACAAACAAACCTTCTAATCTATCACTTCAAAAATTAGGGACTATTAGCACAGGTAGCCGTTGCGTATCTTTGAGCGAATATCTGAGAACAACAATAACATTTTTATCGCTTAGCATCAGTTTGAGTGTACAAGAAAAATAAATCCTGTACAGTCATATATTTTTAAAACTTTAGAGTGATATTTGACAAAAAAAGCTTATTTAGTCCACTAATGGCGTATGAAATTTAAATTAGTTATACAGATTTTCCTACTATAATTCAGTGGAGCTCCTTTTATAAAATGGGACTAAATCTTACTTGGTTCAGCCAATATGAGAAATGTGTGTTATGCTTATGTGCTTATTCAAGCTACCTGATGAAGCATTTATAAATGGTTAGTAAACCTGGCGACAGAAAATGTAAACTGGACTACCATGAGAGGTCAAATTAGAATATTCTCAGTTTCTTAAAAAACTTGGAAATGTTCAGCAGCAGAAATCTAATTATATTATAATTAACAAGATACAGAAATTAATTACCAGACAAATAAGCCTAACATGATCTGTTGGTTAGGGCACTTGACTCGAAATATGCAAGTCGCGGGTTCGAATCCCCGTCCCACTAAACATGCTCGCCCTTTCAGCCGTGAGAGCGTTAAAATGTTACGGCCAATCCCATTATTCGTTGGTAAAAAAGTAGACCAAGAGTTGGCGGAGAGTGGTGTTGACTAGCTGTCTTCTCTCGAGTCTGTCACTTCAGAATTAAAGTGAGAGACGGCTAGCGCAGATAGCGCTCGAGTAGCTTTGCGCGAAATTCCACAAAGAAACAAACCAGACTAATGATTAAAGTATTTAAACACTAGGATATAAAATAAGAAAGTTACGTTTATTATTACATCCATTCAGAAGAGATATATAGTATATAGTTAGAACGATGAATTGTAGGAAAATATATTAGAGAGATTTGGTTGGTTGTTACTAAGCGCAAAGCTATACAATGGGCTATATGTGCTCTGCCCACCACGAGTATCGAAACCCGATTTTAAGCGTCACAGCCTGCAGACTTACGGCTGAGTTGCTAGGGTGCTATATTACAGAGAAAAACACACAATGATGTAAGATTTGAAAGTAAAGTGGAACTTCAGTGCATTGCATTCTAATTCATAGAACATAGTGTAACGTTTGGTAGTGTAAAATATGTTGTTTAGTATCATGTTTCAGATGATTCGGAAGAAGAATAACTTAACATTGTAAAACCTACACTTATGAGAAAATACTTTTGCATAGTGTGTGGTATCTTGATTTATTCCCTAAACTAAATCAGCTAAGTTGTATATTACTGGGATTTTGGCCGAAAACACCATTAACACAAAGGGATCCATAGATGGCGTATTTAAATAGTTTGTTTGTTTTTTTTTTAATTTCGCGCAAAGCTACACGAGGGCTATCTGCGCTAGCC
>NW_013668941.1:65507-74406 GCF_000517525.1 Limulus polyphemus
CGAGCATGTTTGGTGGGACGGAGATTCGAACCCGCGACCCTCAGATTGCGAGTCGAGTGCTCCAACCACCTGGCCATGCCGGACCAATTTAAATAGACTCACTATATATATTTTAATTGACTTCTATATATCATATAATAGTAATCTTTAAACACGTGTAATTAGCTACATAACTGTCATACGCATCTCTCATAGATGTAGTTTCGTAACAAATTATATATATGCCTTTCTTTCATAATTTTAACTTCGTTCTGTTCAGACATTATCGATAATAATAAATGACTATTATGCTTACAAGTACTTAAAGTACACATGGAATGAAATATGATGATTCGTTTGCTTCAATTTCAACAAATATAGCGAATGTTTGTTGTATTTTCCATGTAAAGTCGATTTCTCCAATCAGTACCAGGCTATTACGACTTGAACTGGATCGATGCATCACTGCTATATGATTGTCATCATCAATATTAAAAACAAAATACTCGTCCATTCTGCAACAAACACACTTCTATGTTATTCAAGCACGGTGGATTTGAAAGATATTAATATGTTTCAAAAATAGTTATTTCAAATGTTTTGAATTATGTCTAGTTCCAAACTAATAAATCAAGTTAAAGTGGTTCGTTTATTAAATCATTTAGTAAAAAACTAAGCCAAATGAAAATTTTTAATGTCACACACTATATATACGAGGTAAGCTTGTATGTGTTTCTGTAACTTACAGTAATTTACAGTGTTGAATTTAAATAATCCAATACGTCTTTATGTTATTACCTATATTAATATATAACATTAACTTTATTCAATAACTACATTGACAAAATATGACAGACGGTTCTTGGGTTAAAAAACGATCCGACAACTTCTTTAGCAAAGAGGATATCCAGCTGATGAATCAGAGTAGTCGTAGAAGCTTTTTGTTTTGTAGTTTGCATTACTTATAATTAAGGATATCTGTTATTAATTGTAATTATTATTAAATAATTAAAGGAAGTACCCTGTTATGTAACACTTAAAACTTGTTTGTTGTCGGATGTACAGAGTATAATATATATGGTTACAACGTTTCACCAGTTTTAAACTGAATTATTATTGTAGATTTTAAGAAGTTCCTCTGGTAGAAGCTGTTACATAATGATACTTCGACAACACAAACTGTTAGATAAATTACAATCAAATAAAATCCATAATATAAACGCTTTTGGTATATAGACTGACCTTTCTCATAGTAACAAAAATAGCCTAATTCAAGAGATGGCCCCTAAGACTACAAAACTTCACTGGTTGTTACCCGTTTTCCTTCTTACTAAATATGTATGCACTCCAGTGTGCACTATGCTACTTTAATTTCAAGAGATTCTCCTTCTTCTGGGATATCTATCTATTATATATGACAGATGGTCTAAACGGCGAGGTCAGAGACCCCTAGGATTCAAACATAGCTATCCCTAATTCAGAACTGCTGACGAAATGAAGAGCAATCCGTAGCAGGACCGCGGCTTATGCTCTACTCTTAACCGAAGAACAGGATTTACGGTCACAGTTATAACGCCTCTAAGAGTTAAAAGTGCAGAGCGTGTTCAGTGTCATATCGTGGCTATAACTTCGGACCTTTCAATCTTCAGCCCAGCACGAGAACCACTTGGATCTGATTACCACATACAATGTGATAATTCCTACGAATTTCGCCTGCCTATTATGTAGTATAAGAAATTTTTCGTTCTATTTGGTAATCTCTTCATAAATTTCACTGGTGAAATTTCTCCAGAAAATATAAATACCGTATGGTATTTATTCTGCTTAACAACTTATTTCATAACATTACTCCGTTAGCTCTGTTTCCTTATTTTATTCTTTTATCCTTCTTCCGATTAGTAATTTTTATCGGACTTCAACAACATTTTGTACGTGTTTATATTACTTGTTTTCACACATTTGTAACCGTATGTTTTTCACCATACCAGTTCTACTACAAACTCTGTACTACCTAAACATATAACAATCGATTTTCCTTTATCGTGGAAGAAATTATATATATTGATTGGTATGTGTCTCCCTCTCTTAGCAATTCGTTAAAACAATATCAAGACATGTTGATTAGAAAAGTTTTTACTGCCCTTCCAATTCATCTTAATTTCTGGGAAGAAGCACGAAAATGTCTAAATGAATATTTTAGGAACATTCCTGTATAACACAACTATATTTCTTCAAAACATTCGACTCCCTTTAAAATTTGGCTTTTTGATTAAAATAATGAGAAGTGAACACTTCACCATGAGCTGAGAATTAAATGAAACAGAATCATCATCAATGCTGTAAGCTACCACTTTTATTCTTTCATTTTTAATTACTGATTGGGAAGTAGATTATTCTATGCAACGTACAAGGGATCTTGTTATTTCAGGGATGTTATAAATTTAAAAATCAATTTAATTTATTTTGCGCACAGAGAAGACTAAGGCAGAAAGGTCTGCCTATGTGACTGACCTGTTCAATCAGAAGAACGTGAATAAAGTGTGTGATTTAGTTTATAATAAATATGTGACTCACTTTTATACAAATGCATACGTACTGCTGGAAGGATATCAGACCAAAATGATAAGAAGAAAACGTTTTTGAAATTTGATATCGAATCACTGGTCATGTCAAGCTGTTGAAACTGAAGACGTAGACCTTTGAAAAACCAACTATTGAAATAACACTTCGTCTGTAGAAATTCGCGTTGAAAGAGCAAAGAAAAACCAACATTATTAGCAGTGCGTGCTTTGTCAGATTTTATGTCTACTTTTTGGTTAATAGTAAAAACAAAGGAATTTGATAGCTATAACTGATGTATATATATATATATATCACAGTAAACGTTGGCATTTATTCAAATTGAAAAGTGTTAGACAAACAACCCTAATATGATTAGATAGCTAGAAATAGAAGTAACTAAATAATTAAGTATTCAATTATATAGCACTCCTATTGCAATAAAAATACAGAATTCAAGTATTGATATAACCTCTGTCGAGTGAAACGAAAAAGAAAAGCATAAAAAGTTAATTGCCATAACAATCAACGTGATATTTTTACGCAATTTTTGTCACTTTTTATGTTTCAATCAGTGTATGTTGTCTCGTGTCACGTTATTTTAAGCTTCGACTAGCTAACAGTGCCTATCTCCTATTCTTCTAGGTTTGAGTAAACTTAAGCTGTCTGTTGTTGGGTTATTTTAACTTCGATCATTGTACGTTGTCTCTTGTTAAGTTTCGACAAGCTTACAGTTATCCCAGGTCATGCTATATTCTCTGTTTCACACACACACACACACACACCTATTTGAACGTTTTTGATTCGGCCGGTCGTGGCCTAGTGGTATAGCGTATTGAGTTATGGATCGAAGAATTAGGGGCTCGAGACGTTATGCTATTGAAGAAACACCGTTCTTTTACTAGTGGTTGCGTGGTTGCGTTATAAAGGTAAGAGTTTATTCTGTTGCTTGTTTAAAAAAACTAGACATAGCCGTGGATGGTATTGCTGTATAGTTGCTTTTACTCTTGCTAGAACTTCAAAATTAGGGAGAGCTATGCCTGAATCCTACTGCTCTCTGAATTGGGCGTTTCTACCACTGGTATGAAGTGTCGTTAAGGTTTAAAAAGTCTTATTTCAATGTTCAAAGGGATGGACATGACCTAATAGTTAGCTTGCTAGCGTTTGGATCCAAGGGGCCGTTGCCACAAGGGGACGTTGCCACACGTCCCGTTGCCACAAAATGCACTCCATACTTTTGGAATATGGGTACAAAGCTTCTCGAGAGCTATTTACGCTAGCCGTCTATATTTTTGAAGTAACAGATTAGAGGGAAGGCAGCCAGTCAACCATCCACCGCCAGCTCACGGGCTACTCTTTACCAACGAATACTGGGATAGAAGATCACATTATAACACACACACGGTTGAAACGGCGAGCATGTTCGGATACTAGTTTTGTTCTAGCGACCCTTAGGTGTGAGGGAATGGTAAAGAAAAAAGACAATAGAAATTGACGAGTTGTTTTTCTATTGCCATTCAACAGTTAAATAGATTATGTTACAAAGATCGCCGCCACCAAACTTACACATTTCAGCAAGATTTTTGAATAGGAAATATGAAATATGTTTTTTGCAGAGTAGCGTCACCTTTTAGAGCTTTTCTACTTGTTGATGAATCTTTTCACTGTAATCACATTCAAAGTGTATTTAACAGTTTTGTCACCACAGAGTAAAAAAGGCTAGTGAAATAAACTGTCGAACTGAATTTCGTTTCATTTGCCCTTTTTTTTTATAAGGTTTTTTTATTACTTAGTCGTTAAACATATTTGAAAGCGTAGAGCATAGGACAATTTTTGTGCATTTGTTGTCTAGTGTATAAAGATTTGACAAGCAATTTACGTAAATAATTCTGAAATGCATGATTTTGTAAAACTGTTTATGATCATTGACTTACGTATACGTTGAAACAAAGGTGAAAATGTCTGTCAACTGTCTTATATAGATAATAGAACTTTACTGAAAGGGTTTCAACAGAGGTGATGACGTTTCAGAAGTTGTCCGATTTCCCTGACGGACTTCCTCAGCAAGGCAGTTGGCGACCATTTTTACCTTTGTCTCATTATGAATAAATTGCCTAAGTAATCGATTAAAAACTGAAATTGTAAGAAGTGGAACCTTGTAGGCTAATGTTGTGTGTATGTTTTTCAAAGTTTTGCTATACTTTTGATGTTCCAGTGTTTGTGATCTAGTAAAAATACAGCTATTAAAAAAAAGCAAGTACCTGTTTTCTTGATACCTATATACCAGAAGGGTATGCATTAGAACGCTATAAGCCAGCCGTTTTAGATCAATAGATCTTTACCTATGCCTAGTGCTTTGAACAAGTATACACGAATTTTCTACTTATAATGAGATATTTAAGTGCTCTATTTCTTATCTGTAGGTTGCTATGGGTAACAAAGTACTTCAAATATTTGATTGTTAACAGTCGATATTATTGGCAGTTCTATACGGCTCTAAATGGTGGGAAGCTTTTCTATCTAGACAGCTTGAAAACTATGATTCTGTGCGCGTTGTAAGACAATATACATGCAGTCCACACTTTTCGATTGTTATGTGTGCATGCTATTGCTATTTGGGATAATAAAATGACAGTGAAAACATGAAATCAAATCAAAAACATGCAATAATTTAAAAGCACTATCTTAGATATTAATGACAAGCAATATTACCATTCACAGCTTTCGGAGGCGTTTCTTGATTTGTTTAATTCTCACATATAAAATTACTTGCTTGTTTCGCATTTTGTTCTGAAGGTAAACGATCATATTGTGTCTATTTTTACTCTAGCACTTTCAACGACTGTAGAAGGAGAATTTAATAAATTTCTTCGTTTTGATATTAGAACGATTTAGATAAACTGATATAAGTGTAATAAGTAAGTATTTTAAAATATATACTTAAATAAATAGATAAAACTGTTTGAATAACAAACAGAAGAAGAAAAAAGTAGTTTCTTAAACCTCCCCCATATTCGTAGGAAATAGAGAGTAACTGTATGATTGTTTACGTTTTAAGTATTATGTAGTTCTATTAACAATGTTTGTTTGTTTGTTATTAGGCACAAAGCTATACAATGGTATATATGTGCGGTGGCTGCTGTAAACCCGAATTTGATCGTTCTCAGATCTCAGATTTACAGCTGAGCCATTGGGAGGAGAGGTACAGGGTAGCTCTATAAACATAACTGGTACAAGAAAAATTCATGGTAGTTGAATTTTTTATAAAATGAGTTTTAACATTGTCGTAAAAATACTTTTAAATGGTGTTTGAATTCATGTGTTTACCATTAACTAGGTCTAGAAGGCCAGACACTCTGGTAAACGTTAGTAATAAGAAACAAAATCACTGGATAAAAATAATCCTTGGGATAACCAAATGACAGTGAAAACATGAAATCAAATCAAAAAAATGCAATAATTTAAAAGCACTATCTTAGATATTAATGACAAGCATTGTCTAGAAGGCCAGACACTCTGGTGAACGTTAGTAATAAGAAACAAAATCACTGGATAAAAATAATCCTTGGAAATCGTACTGGGCTTGTTAAAACTGCTATTCCTGAAAATATAGACAACTGATTTTGGTTAGGCAAGCCTAATAAAATAAAAATACATAAAACATATTGCCAAAACCTCATTCAGAATAACAGAAGGAAAAACTAACAGCGTGATTCTTTGCCAATCGTTAGGGAGCGCTGCATGGCCGGGTGGTTAGGGCGCTTAACTCGCAACCTGAGGGTCGCGGGTTCGAATCCCCGTCCCATCAAATATGCTCGCTCTTTCAGCCGTGGGAGCGTTATAATGTGACGGTCAATCCCACTATTCGTTAGTAAAAGAGTAACCCCACTGTTGGCGGTGAGTGCCGATGAATTGGTACCTTCCCTCTAGTCTTACATTGCTAAATTAGGGACGGTTAGCACAGATAGTCCTCGCGAAATTTAAAAACAAACAAACAAGCGCACCGTTACGGTCTCGGGCGTAAACGTAGCCTTTGGGCCTGTTCTGATAGGCCAATTTTATATGTTGATAGATCACTTCGTTTATAGATTTATGTTATCCTGATTGTTAAATCAAATGTTTCATATAAGAATGTAGTCTTAACCCTTACTCTCCTAAGATTTAAGACCTATTTATAATATTTTTTAACAATCGGGCTATTTTTATGTACAGAAAGTTCATGTCTGAGCGTTTTGGGGACTCATTAGCTATTTTCAATATCATTAGCTAAGGTAAAGTATAAAACGTAAAATAAACTCTCGATGGAAAAAAAATGTATTTCAGTTTATTAGCACTGAATTATTGTCTTCTTGATTAATTCCCAAGTAGTTTTAAAGTAAGGACAACATCATAAGGCAAAACATAAGATACTCTTGTTATTTGCCGAATTCGCTGTTAGCTGTTGCTATGCAAGAATGGAGAAGCCCCAGCGAACTATAGCAATTCTCTATTATATATATATATACAGCCATTATTCGAAACTTTGAGTTTCCTCTCTCCCGGCAACTAGCAGGAATTCTTCACTTGCCTGGCCCCAGCTGAGCACCAGTAAATTAGATCTGTATAGATGGTCGATTCTACGCGTGGGGCATTATCGCAGCAGGCTCTACAAGAAGAAAAAAAGCATAGGAATCATGTCAATATGTTGGTTTCTTGCTGATGATTTGGGTTTGAAACCCAGACAGTAAACGGTTTCCGTTGAACTTCTTTAGCATATAATTATTATAAAAGTCTCGGTTTTCTGTTGTTCAACTAACATGGGCCCAAAGTCTGCGGACATCATGCATCAGTACTGTTGCAATCCTATCAAGTTTCTGTTTAGGGCAAGCTCCTGAATTTCTACGTTTCTCGAGAAAGTAACAATAACTTTTCCGCGGTCTATCTTGGGAACGTGACTTTCGTTCTAAACAGACTTAAAATGAAATGGAACACACACTCTGTTTCTATGAATTTTTGATTCGAGAATCTTTGCAAAATTTAAAAAAATGCTTATTTAAAAGCTTGTTTCGTAAAACATGTTCACTTTGCCTTAAAAAGTTGCAATGAATTATTTTAGAATGATATACAGAGAAAAGTATGATTAATACATCGTATCATGTTTGTTTTACTTTAAATATTTTTTCTTCGGGGGGGGGGGAGCTGAAATTAAGAAAACATCCATAGGTTCATTAGGCTAAAATATAAGCAAAAACAAGTAAAGATGCATATAAAGCCAAGTTTTTGCATAGGTTCACTGCTGAATTTTTAAAGAAACTTTTTTTCTCTTGAAATTCGCGCAAAACTATTCGAGGGCTATCTGCCATAACCGTCTATAATTTAGAAACAATAGACTAGAGGGAAAGTAGCTAATTAATACTACCCACCGCCAACTCTTGGGCTATTCTAACCGGAGATTGGGATTGTCCGCCACATTATAGAGCTCCACAATTGAAGAGTCATGTTCGATGACAGGATTCGAACCCTCGTCCTGCAGATTGTGAGTTGGACGTCCTAACCACCAGACCATACAGAACTGAAGGTGTGAGAAAAGCAGGATTTCACTACATATTTCTTAAGTATTTTCAAATTGACTAAAACATTATTATATTCAAGAATATTTTCAAGTGTAATGAACTAAGTGTAAAAATTAAGCAGATAAAAATGTTCTCTTTGTTTTTAATCTTTTTCTTCTGTAATTATTCTCTCGATAGTGATTACGTGTTGCTTCATGCTTAACTTTTTGCATGAAAGCAGTAATTAGTTTGAACAGTATTCCAAATCTAAATGGAACATATTGGCTGAAAGGGGGGTTACAGAGAATTAGTTTCTCATTTTGGGCATTCATTGCTAGATGTAGTGTAACAAAGCGTGAGATCTGAAATTTTCAGGTTTTCAGAGAGTTAGGACTCGTTGCGTGTTTTAAACATCCAATCTCGTTTATCCAGAGGGACAACTATTTTTTAAGTCTTGTCAGCTAAGTGAACAAATATGCTGAATAATATGTTTTGTGCTATAAAGACAGAAAAGACGAAGGTATTATATTTACTAAATACATAGCAGTAATCAAACACCATTCATGTGACTTGAGGTACATGTTTAGTTGTGTTATAAGGACAGGAATAACGAAGGTATTATATTTACTAAGTACATAGCAGTAATCAAATACCATTCATGTGACTTGAGGTACATGTTTAGTTGTGTTATAAGGACAGGAATAACGAAGGTATTATATTTACTAAGTACATAGCAGTAATCAAATACCATTCATGTGACTTGAGGTACATGTTTAGTTGTGTTATAAGGACAGGAATAACGAAGGTATTATATTTACTAAATACATAGC
>NW_013668941.1:75325-81824 GCF_000517525.1 Limulus polyphemus
ATACATTAGATTTATTTTCGTGTTCTTCCTCTGTATGTTATACCTTAGTTTTAATCTAAAGCTTGCTAGACTACTCGGGTCCACAGTCCAACACACACACACTATCTTTAATTTCATGAATAGTCTTTCTTTCTTTTTGCAGACATAGAAAGTTATATACGGACTGGAAATATTGTGGGGAAGAGGTTAAACATCTGAGTGAATAAAACAAAAAAATCTATAGTAATGTTGAAGCATATTATGACCACGATAATAGCTACCAAAATAGATTCTTTTAGTTCCCTAGTATTTTCAAGCTACATTCCAGCTTGAGGAAAAGGAAACTTTTTTTTTATATGATCACCCATAAATTTTGAAAGAAAATGTTTAACACATAGCCAAAAAAATCGAAGCTATAAATCTAGATAACAGAATGTAAAATTTCCTTCAGATTTCATTACAACTTCTAACCCAGATCCTTATGAATGGAATACTACGCTTTCTGTATATAATTGCGTATTCATTATATATTTAGTATTTATCGCTAAGTTACATATATATGGATCTCTTACCAAAATTATATTCCGTTATTTACATCACCGCTTTGCTAACCAGAAAGGTAAACGGAAATCTTTGATCCTCAAAGTATAATTAACGCAGCAGTAAAAATCCTTGAATATTCTCTAATTTTAAACATGGATGAGTAAGTGACCTACTTTGTTAATTTTCAACGTGGGTAGGAACTTATATGATTTCTGATTATTTGCTGACATGAAATTCATTCTGTTTAACCATTTCATTACGGGTTCAACAATGGATGTTGAATTTCGTAAATTGTGGTATATTTCTTTTAGCTCAGAACTATATTTTTTGAGATTTTTTTTCATTAAAAATATTTTCTACGTTAAACTAACTTTCTTTAAACATGTGGGAGAAGAACTAACACTCATTGCTTTAGTTAAACTGAAACATAACTGATTTCGTTATTTTTATCAATCTTTATCAAGTTTTCTGGTTCAAGAGTAAGGAAGTTAATGTCACTCAAAGGACAAACTTACAGAAAATCGAATAAAATATAATAGAAAAACTGTTAGAATAGACTTGTAAAGTTCACATGCTTGTTTCCTGTAAAGTTTTGAAGTGACATTAAGATAGGTGGAGGGGTGATGATAATTCTAGGGGAAAGGGGACGTACTGAAGACCTGAGTAAGTACCAAGATCCAAATCTATACATACAGCTGGGAACGGGCAGCTGTCTGTCTTCGACAATCACACATAATGAGGGGTTGTCGTTTTATGAATAAAAACTAATATATGTAGTTCTTAAGTTCACCTATTGATGAAAGACGTAGGCCTACCATCAATTCTCTGTAACAAAAATAAAATGTTTCATGAAAATTGGATAGAGAATAACACCAGCGATTTTAAACATGTTATTTTATCATATATTGAAGGAAATAGTCTAATATTTTATGAAACCTCAATTTGTCTATTAATGCAAGGGCGTATGGAATAAAAGTCACATACAACACTTTGATTTAACATTGCAATTTATATAATTTGTTATTAGAATTTACTGTATTATAATTGTCGGTATAAATGCTGTGGAAAAGTGACTTTCACTAAAATTCAAACATTTTTTCGTGCTGAAAATTCAGTATTATGGTTTATTATGCGCTTATAAGTAGTAGTGCATTTTACAGTTAAGCAGTTATATGTATATTGGAACAGCGATCTTAATTATAAGTAGTAGTGCATTTTACAGTTAAGCAGTTATATGTATATTGGAACAGCGATCTTAATTATAAGTAGTAGTGCATTTTACAGTTAAGCAGTTATATGTATATTGGAACAGCGATCTTAATTATAAGTCTTGATATTTCACTAATGGCGTTTCATGTTAAAGAAATGAATTTGGTATTTACTGTGAGTGTGAAAAGGTGTCAAGATTAACGCTGTTTGAAGATTAAATCAAGGCTGTTTAAACTTTCGATATCCATAGAAACAGTTTATACGTCAGTAATCATTTGGGATAATGATGCAGTTAATATATCATGCTATAATTTTGTTGCTGTACAAAAAAGAGTGCAAGTCTAATAATTGCTACTCTAAAGTACAACTTTATGGTAAAAACTTTCTACTTTCTTCTGCATGGAAAATCCAAGCTACGTGTAGGCCACTGGTTATATATGGGCAAATAAGTTTATCCATTTAATATCTGTTATATATAGTTTCTTGTTTTGTAAATTTAGCTTCTAAATGATTAATCCATTAATTCGTTTGGGTCGCTTTCTTCATTCACTTACATAGAACATTAAAGCCTGGATAAATGGGATATCAGGACCATTATATAGGAGGGGATACTAGTAATTTATTAAACTATATCCTGTGATAAAAGTTTAGATAAACGACCTTTGAAAGAAAATTGACCATATGTCCTGTTGCATGAAAAAGTTTAAGAATTGTTAGTAAGTTATTTGATACTATGCAAGCAAAAGTACCCGTCCCCAGTGATAGGAAAAGTTTAAGTTAATCTATCGATTTAAATTATTTCATGGACTTTAAGAAGGTTAATTGTGTTGCACTCTTGGTTTCACTCAGAGCCAAAGCTCTGAGCTAATTATACCGCCCACCACAAAAAGTAATTGTTGAACATTTCAGTCAAACTAAGAGTTGCTCAACAATCACATACGGTAAATCTACATTTTTATTCTTTAAGTTATGTCACATTTTGAAATTTGAATATTATGTGATTAATTCCTAACATTTTAGTGTAGAATATGCTGCTTGCAAAATAAAATTTGGCATCAACATTATTTATGCCTGTTTTCTCATCATTTCAAAAGTGGTTGTTGAGCTTTGCCTGTATGCGCGGCTTTTCAAACGTAGCACGGGACGCGGCCGCCGTAAACAGGAGACAGACGAACACTCAGACAGTCACCACAATTCGCAATATATATATAAGATAGTTAGGTGGTTTTATTCATCTTGCACTTTAATTGTAAATACACTTGACTTAGAAAGCTATATGTATTATAATAATACTCAGTTTTTGTTTGTCCTAAAAATGCACGTGCATCTTACTCTCTAAATGCGCATGTAAATATATTTTAGTAGATATTTTGTATAACACCATATTAAAATATTATCAAAATTTTTAAATATGTAACGTTAGGTCGTAGAATAGCATTATAAGTTTATTTATTGATAGTATTAAATACGGTAAAATTTAGTTCTAACTAAACTAAAGCAAAAATATACACAAGTTACAGTGTTAATTCATCTCTTTATTGGATATAGGCTGTACTTAATAAAGGCTTAACTAATGTTAGACCTAAGACAAGTGGAATTATAGGTGTCTGCGATTAGAATTATTTTGGATTATTCTAGAAATACTGCTGCGATAAAGATACAAATTTAGCCTAAAATGTTTTTCAGATTTCTGCTAGTTTGACTGTAATTATATAAGATGCCATACAAATGTAAAGTCTTATGAATATCCATTAAACGGGTTTGATTTTGCAATTGGCAAAGAAACCAAAAAATATTTACAATAAGTTAAAAAAACAAAACAAGAAAGTAATGTGCGATTTACTGTCGTATGGGTCCTTAGAAGGCTTCACTTATTATCGGTAGACAACTTGCCACTTTTAACAAAAACCAAAAGAAAAATTGAAGATAGAACTTTACCATCTCTAAACAAAGATTTTCAACAATAAAGAAAAATATAACATTTTAGACAATAGAATGCTCTGTCACACTGTTAATTCAAAACATAAACACACGTGAAGGTAATTTAAAATACAAAATATTTCTCTTGGTATTTGTTTGTTAAATATTAGGCAGTGTTCAATTCTTATACATTTAAGTGTATTTACATTATATAAATTGTCGATGGATAACGACTGAATTTAAATGAGAAAGGACACGATACACACACATAATTTTTTTGTGACTTTTTGATAGATAAACAAATAAGTTTGAAATAAGGTACTTTTATTTTAAAAGAACTCTACTCTTAGACCAACTTACAGTATCTTGTTAGGTGCGCAGATATATTTATCGTAAATTTGAGATCAACTGGCAAAAAAATACTGTCTTCCGTACAAAGAAAAAAGTTATCGGGAAATCTGATAAAGTTTATGACTCGTTATATGTCAATAAAAAAAGGCCTGGTCCATGGTTTGCGTCCCATTGTATCAAAATCAAATCACTCTCTGCATTCGAAGGTATTATATTTACTAAGTACATAGCAGTAATCAAATACCATTCATGTGACTTGAGGTATACTTTCCATTTATGTTTACTTGTTTCTTTCGGATATTCTCACAAAGTTACTAGAAGACTATTTGACTATTTGAACGGATAGTCTGGAAGAAAGGCAGCTATCTAACACCACCTACCGCCAACTCTTGGGATAATCTTTTCCAACGAACAGTGACATTGGCCGTAACATTATAACGCCAACACGGCTGAAAGAGCAGGTACGTTCGGCGACAAGATTTGATCTCTAAATCTGCAGATTGCCAGTCAAGCACCCTAACCGCCAACCCATGCGAGACTGAATTAGAAGAGAGGCAACTACTCAACAGCCCTCATCATAAACTCTTAGGCTACGAATAGTGGGATATGACAGTCTCCCTTATAATGCAACGATGGTCCCGACGTTTGGAGTGCGATTTTTCAGCAATTGGATGCAAACCATGAACCCTTGGATTTAGAATTTGGCACATTAGCCACTAGACCATACCCGTCCCTTTTCGGTTACGTACCAAATCGTATCGGTCATACACAAATAGATTTATACCAAATATTACTTTGTAAATATAAAAAAATACTGATCATAGTACTCCAACATTTATTAATCATATGCTAACATCTTATAAATGTTTGCGAAAAACACGCAGACAAATATCCAAAACTTGCATGATAAATATTGAGTATTTCCAAGCATTGCACATATATATAAAAAAAAACCAATGGGCAAATGATAATGATTGCACGACAAATACAAGTACAATGCTAAACTATTGTATAAAAGGCTACACTAATAAGTTTAAAACAGCTGTGTGTTATTTAACAAACAGTTCTCAGTAATCTGAACCTCAAATGTCGATGGTTACACCTGCAGTTTAAGCACCTCTAACATTTTTTCTTGCTTTAAACTTTCATTAATGTGCAAAGATTTGTTTTTAAAATTTTTTCCTGCTAGATGTATCATCCATAATATACGTGAAAAAACAAAAATTGAGGTTACTTCTCTAGAAGAGAGTGGGAGGAAATACAAAATCTAATTATCTAACAAACTGTAACAAAATAGGGTTTAAACTCGCAATTTAAAAATATCCTTCTGTTTGGGCTTGTAACTGCACAAAGGTTTACCGTTGTAGCAGTTTCCACTTCTGCAAACATCGTCCACAAATACTTAGCCTAAGAATGAGAATCACTAGAACTTACAGTTACCCAGCGGGTGGTTAATACAAAATAAATCCTTATGACTATAACTTCAGTTACCCAGCGGGTGGTTAATACAAAATAAATCCTTATGACTACGAACTTACAGTTATCCAGCGGGTGGTTAATAAAAAATAAATCTATATGACTAGAACTTTCAGTTACCCAGCGGGTGGTTAATACAAAATAAATCCTTATGACTAGAACTTTCAGTTACCCAGCGGGTGGTTAATACAAAATAAATCCTTATGACTAGAACTTTCAGTTACCCAGCGGGTAGTTAATACAAAATAAATCCTTATGACTAGAACTTTCAGTTACCCAGCGGGTGGTTAATACAAAATAAATCTATATGACTAGAACTTTCAGTTACCTAGCGGGTGGTTAATACAAAATAAATCCTTATGATTAGAACTTGCAGTTACCCAGCGGGTGGTTAATACAAACTAAATCCTTATGAATAGAACTTGCAGTTACCCAGCGGGTGGTTAATACAAAATAAATCTTTAAGCGGTGCACACGTACTACAGTTACGAAGAACAACGCTATTTAAACATGATCGGCATCATTTTTTCATTATTTCTTATCAAATAATTTTAATAATTGTTAGTGATTTGGTGGCTAAAACTTGATTTGAAATGACTCATTATGCAGTGCATCTGATGAATGAACCATTTTCATGATGTTCAGTACCACTTTTCAGGAGTTATATTTTCCTGTAGTTTCTATATTTTAATGGGTGGAATATCACTATCACATATTTTACAGTTCTAAGAGTTTCTTATCGCTTATTAACAGTCACCCTCAATTTCAGTTCAGCTTGAGGGTTTCTTGCAGACGAAATTTTATCTTCCTCTCTTTAGCATTGGATTAGGTTTGTTTCGGATATTTGCATAAGCTACACAGGGCTATCTGCGTCCCTAATTTTGAACTGATAGACTTGAGGGAAGGCAGCTAATCAATAACACCTACCACCAACTAATGGAATAGTAGGATTTCATCGTCAATTTTATAACGCACTCACTGCCTCAGTTATTTCTGTCCTTATAACACAACTAAACATGTA
>NW_013668941.1:82824-86772 GCF_000517525.1 Limulus polyphemus
ATGGGCAATAACCGTTTTTTTTGTTACCTTTCTAATCATCATTCTCTTTTCGTTAAGATCACAAACACACACTCACACATGCTTCTTCTTTTTTTGGCAAAATGACAAAGCTTACTTTGCTTTTTATTCAGCTAGTCCCCCCCCCCCGGTATCTTAGCGGCAAATCTGAAGGTTAATGACGCTACAAATCGGGTTTTGATACCCGCTATTTGGCAGAGTATAGATAGCTTATTGTGAAACAGTACGCTTAACAACAAAATATATATTTAATTTGCTTTCATTGGATAATTATGTAGCCTTGAAACTTAACGTTCGAAAATTTCTAGTTCAGTGAAATGAAAATTTGGAATTTAAATTTAACAAATAACTTAAATACATTGTTCAAAAATAAGCTATATGAAATCTTCGTAATTTTTTCAATAATGGAATTACTTATATGAATGGGTTTCGATAGCCGTGGTGAGCAGAGTACAGATAGCCCATTGCGTAGCTTTGTGTTCAACTAACTACAAACAAACATATTCCAAAAACATTGTAAGAAACAGAAACTTGAAGATAGAAAGAAATTTGGCAGAAATTTTCGTAAGGAATACGAAAATTCTCGCCTTCTCGATACTAAATTTAATAGAAATATTTCTTTTGATCATCGTCTTTTATTTAATCGTTTTCTTTTACTACTCCTGTTTAGTAAAACTGTTATATCATACAAGTTTTATCTGTTTATATGGATATTTGAGAAGTTTTTAAATAGATTTTTCGTCTTTCAAGAATTTCATTAGACATATCCTCTAGTTTATATTAGGAGTACAGTTAAGAGTCTTTAAAAATGCAAAATTATCATAGCATTTACAGTGTTTCTTTTTAATATTGTAAATATTGTAAATGTAGTGTTGTTTAAATTTTGTAATCGAGTTCACAGATTTTCAAATCAATTATTGTGGTTAAAAATGATCGAATTTATAATTTTAAGCATTTGCTTATCAAACTCCTTAAGACATTTACAGTTGAGATAGTGCATTTTGATGTTAGAAAAACAAATACTGAAACTTTAGTCTTTCGTTAGCAAACATCTTATATGTATTTAAATATATCAAACTCTGGATACCATCGTCTATATTCGTTGTACGTTTAGTTCATTTAATAGCCCTACTGAAGGTTAAAATGTCTTATAATCAATACACCCAACAGGATCTTCCATAATTAGTAGGTTCAATATAGGCTTAATGACAGACCATGGTCTTTCATGTTCCGTCCATTCTACAAGTTTCAGTGGCGCTCCATGAGCTTTCAGACAATGATTTAAAAATACTCTACTCATTCGTTATCATTTTTTTCCACAGCTTAAAGAGTAACAACTAAGACGTTCACCAATTATTGAAAATGACTCATCTATTGGAAGAGTGGCATGAACCACACAATATATTGTCACGAACACATCTTTCCGACATGGTAGATGCAACAGGATTTGGAGAGTTCAAGAGAAGGCTTAATGACTACATACAAAATTAGAGCTTAATATAGGCATTTGGGCGATTGATGAAATGAATGGGACAGCCACAGTGGGCCCTTTCTTGCCCCTCAAGTGTTAGGTTATGTTGAAAATATAGTTAGTTGTTTACATTATAGTGAAAGATTGTTTTTGTACCAAAACTAACAGCAGATACAAAATCACGTTTAGAAATAAAACAACGTGTTAGGTTAGTGAAGGAACAAGCTGAATAGATGTTTAGATCTCGTCGATTGTAATGAACAATAGCGCCATTTTTTTTTTGAGGATTCAACGATTACTATAGCTATATAGATGATCACAAAATTTTACATGACAATCAGTTTATACTTAGAGCTCTAACGTATAGTGAATGGATGTAAAAACTAGGTTGTATCTAATATAAACGTGTGTTTTTTTTTTCAGGTGACACATACTACAAATGCAGCGAGATCAATATTGGCACAAACTTTTGGAAGCATAACAAATGAATACGACATTGAAAAGTCGATTGTATTCTGAAACATTCTAATGTTTGTTTGTTTCTTTCTTTGAAGTTAAGCACAAAGCTACACAATGGGCTATCTGTGCTCTGCCCATCACGGGTATCAAACCCGGATTCTAGCGCTGTAAATCCGCAGACATACCGCTGTGCTACTGGGGGGCTACATTCTAATGAGTCGTACAAATGTAATATTAATATTTTGCTTCATAGCGTGTTCATTATACTGAGAAATCTTGTGCTATCAGAAATTAGATGAATCCAAAATAAAGATCTAGGTAACCCGAGCGATACCGGAAAGTCTACTTTCCGAGAGTGCTTGTTTTTTTATTTATTTATATTTTATTTTACAGTATATGCACTGTACATTTTGGTTTATTTTCCGCTTTTTAAACTCAATTTAAAAGTAAAACATGTACTCAAAACTTTCTTTTACCATATTTTATAGATAATTTATACTCATCACTTTCCTTAGTTCGTTGAAACTCAGTCGATTTTCTGTTATCATATTGACCTCAGAGGTCACTCAAACAAGTGATAATTTGTGACATAGCCATCGCCTGGTTGTGAGCTGTTGAGCTATGTTTTAACATAATGTCTTTTCGAAATTAATCACACACAGTCATCGAAATTCTCAAAGTACGTAACTGACCAGAAACACTCATATTCAGTTAATGCATAAGACTTTTTCTTTGTTTGTAGCTAATGCATAAATATTACATATATATAGAAAGTATCCTGAGGAACTGTGATAAAGTGTGATATCAGTTTTCGCACATATCGTGGCGTTCAGTAAGTTATTCAATAAACGCGAACGATTGCATGGCAAGATTGATAACCAAGAAAAAATATTTATGATTCACCATATACAAGAAGTCCATTTGAGTGCTCAACCTCCGTGTTTCTTTTCTTCTTACATTGACATTTGTTTATTTTGGTTTTAAATATTGCAGGTTGTTGAGCAAATATACTAGTAAAAGTTGTATCTTGATTTAAACTCAGAATTTGTTTCAGTTTGGAGATTTGGAATTTTGTTGTTTAATTTCAAATGTTAAAATCTCTTTCGGTTTTAATTCTTTCCTTGATTTTTATAGCGTATATTTTACCAAGATATTCAAATATATAGTTAATGCGTTTTTAAATAAAATATCATAATTAATTTGATATTTGTAGTTAAAAAATAATTTTGAAATGACATAGACTTTTTCTTATTATTTTAGGTTATAGAAACTAGTTCGTCGTGTTAAAAAAACCATGATGACAAAGATACATTTTCGAGAATACGAGGCTTCCCAAGACTTATTCAAAACTGTGCGAATAGGAGTGACATTAATGCTAGCCACCTGTGGCGTCCTCTGTTTAGAGCGTAGTATAATACCGTCTGAAAACACCGAAGTTCGGACTACCAAAGGCTTAGTGCGAGGAGTAACCGCACGAACAGCTACTGGAAAATTTGTAGATGTATATTGGGGAATTCCATATGCGAAACCTCCGGTAGGGGAATACAGGTTTCGTCACCCCAAACCAATAGACCCCTGGACTGGTGTCTTCAGCGCTACTGAAAAACCCAATAGTTGTTATCAAATTAGTGATACGTTTTTCGGGAACTTTTCTGGCTCAAAAATGTGGAATCCTAACACCCCTTTAAATGAGAATTGTTTGCATTTGAATGTCTGGGTTCCCCGACCCCGACCGAAAAATGCTGCAGTTTTGGTATGGATTTTTGGTGGTGGATTTTATAGTGGAACTACAACTTTGAACGTTTACGATGCTAAAATATTTGCTTCGGAGGAAAACGTTATTGTTGTTTCAATGAATTATCGAGTAGCGTCACTAGGATTTCTGTACTTCGGCCGACCCGACTCTCCGGGAAACGCTGGTTTGTATGATCAGTTAATGGCTTTAGAGTGGGTGCGAGATAACATTGCTTCATTTGGTGGCAACCCACAAAACGTAACGT
>NW_013668941.1:87155-91661 GCF_000517525.1 Limulus polyphemus
GTAACGTTATTTGGCGAGAGTGCTGGTGGTGTGAGCATTGGTCTCCATCTCATGTCCTCCCTAAGCCGCAACTTATTCAGCCAAGCCATCATGCAGAGCGGATCGGCAACGTCCCCTTGGGCCATACTTGATCACAATGAACTGATTACCCGTGGTCTGCGACTTGCCGAAGCTGTAAAATGCCCACATGATCCAAAGGATTTGGATGCTGTTGTGAAATGTCTTCGAGAAACTGATCCCATGATTCTAGTTGAAAATGAATCTGGAAATTTTGGTATCGTTGATTTTCCTTTTGTGCCAGTTGTAGATGGTGCTTTCATTGATGAGCATCCTTCTAAATCCCTCGAAAGAAAGAACTTTAAAAAAACAAATATTCTAATGGGGAGTAATACGGAAGAAGGTACCTTCTGGATCATTTACTATTTAACAGAACTTTTCAAAAAGCATGAGGATGTATACCCGACACGTGAGGATTTCATAAGGTCAGTGAAAGAGCTGAACCCGTACATTGGGGATATTGGACAACAGGCTATTATCTTTCAATACACAGATTGGCTGGATCCAGATGACCCTATCAAAAATAGAGATGCAATCGATAAGATAGTTGGTGATTACCATTTTACTTGCAGTGTCAATGAATTTGCCTATCGCTACGCCGAAACGGGAAACGAAGTGTACATGTACTATTTTACCCACCGATCCTCTGTCAATCCTTGGCCAGGATGGATGGGCGTTATGCACGGAGATGAAATTCCATTTGTGTTTGGGGAACCTTTAAATCCAACTAAAGGGTATAATGAACAAGAAAAGGTTTTAGCCAAAAGAATCATGCGATACTGGGCCAACTTTGCCAAAACTGGGTAAGTAAAATTTAATAACAATTTACTGTGTTATGATTAGTATGCTAAAAAAATGAACTATTTAAGCTACATACCACTTGGATTTTAGTTCAGTTTTTTCTTTTTTGTAATTCTGGTTATATCCTAAGATTTTACATGTATTTTGTAATATTTTATTGTAAAAAAAAATCGTAGGGACTTCGTTAAAATTGGTTATATATTATATAATAAAGCTATCCTTTTTTACATGGAGGGCCAAAAGTCACTATACAATTCGTATAGCTGGTACTAAACAAAATATTAATAAAACAATTGAAACCAATGTAATTATAGTTTAATTTCTAACTATTACTCTAAAATAAACAATGATCTAAACGAAATAACTGTGTAGTCTCTGTTATCCCAACTTGAATATCTAGCTATACAGCAGTCCTTAGACAGCAGTTAAGCATAGAGCTAGTGCTTGTAACATACAACATTAATATGGTTCAGTTTCTTGTATTTTGTCCACGTTAATATTTCTATAACTGAAGAGGGGAAAACATTGTTTCTTCGAATGTTACGGTATCCCATAATAATATCCTCGATTGCACTAACAAGTTACTATTAAACACTTTCAAGATTTACTGTTTTCTAAGGCCTGAAATACTCAATTCAAGAACTACATTTCTTATAGCAAAGGATGTTTAAATTATGAAATAGGTAGCCAACCTCCGTATATAATTTTTGACAGAAATTGAGGATGGTTGATGATATCATATTTCTATCTTTATATCTTTAGGGGTAATTACCATGCCCATAACCAGATATAGACGGTGAGTAGCAGTGGGATTAGGGACGTTGTGGGCTCTAGCACCCAGATCCTAACCCCTTATTGAACCTGTATAAATTGTATAATTTTACATTGTTTTGTTACAGTTTTCCTGGCATGATTAGGTATTTGTTAGCGCGTACATCCATAGTAAAAATGTTTTTTTTACGTAATTATCTCATCAGAGCTAAGGATTCACTTGTGTGCCCTTGGTCTCTTATAGTTCTTCGTTTTATTGATTTTGTTTCGCGATAATTAATTTACTTATATTGAGATCTTAAATCCTTTATTGCTTTTGTTTCGCGATAATTAATTTACTTATATTGAGATCTTAAATCCTATGAAAAAACGTAATATCAGCCTTCTCCAAAGAGCACATTACTTTATGTTGAAGCGTAATGATTAAGAATATAAGACATTTTACATGTGAAATATGTCACATAAATATAAAGTCAGTGTCCAAATTATGTTGTTATCTTCATATTTTATAGCAAGGATTACGTCAACATTTTGCCAAGTTTAGTCCACAACTGATAACTACTTTCATAGTTAATAGTACAAAATAAGTACATATTCTACGTATATCTGATAGTCATTGTTGATGTTGTTACTTAATGAACCATGGATTGTGATTAAAGATACTGAAAAGTATATTTAATTACAGCTGTTTGTTGTTGTTTTTTTTAATTTCGCGCAAAGCTACATGGGAGCTATCTACGTTAGTCGTCCCTAATTTAGCAGTGTAAGACTAGAGGGAAGGCTGCTAGTCATCACCCCCCCCCCACCGCCAACGCTTGGGGCTACTTTTTTACCAAGGAATAGTGGGATTGACCGTCACATTATAACGCTCCCACGGCTGAAAGGGCGAGCATGTTTGGTGAGATGGGGATTCGAACCCGCGACCTGCAGATTGCGAGTCGAGCTCCTTAACCACCTGGCCATGCCAGGCGATAGATATTGGATAGAAATATAATAACACGCTTTAAATATTTAATATCATCGGATCTAATAGTGAAAACAAAATACATAATTCATCAGAGAACAAGGTGAAAGATATCTTCTCAAAATTACAAAATATATGTGGGGGGGGGAGGGGTAATCAGCTCACCACCCATACTGAATAAATAATAACATCTGTCCATGTGACCGATATTAGACACTGATCGATTTTCTGTAAGATTAATTCTATGGTCACAAACTCACGATGCTAACATGAAGTTAGACTAGGAGTTTGAGTCCGTTTGTTTTTGTTTTTTTTAGGTTAGGAGTCTATAAATCTTAGAGGTATGGAGAGAACAAACAAAGTGAGGGAGCGCTATGTGTGTGGTGTTAAAGCCTCGAGATAATTAGAGTAAATATGAGTCTGAGCTAGAATAGTGTTAGCAATATCCAATCAACGTGAGTTTTCTTATAGGGTTACTAAAATTTCTGCAGCAGTAGTGATATTTGATGCGACAGACAAGCAACAGAAGCTTAATGAATCCAATGAGAACAGAATTAATAGTATTAATATATTGCCTCCCAGTGGTACAGCGGTATGTCTGCGGACTTACAACGCTAGAAACTGGGTTTCTATACCCGTGGAGGGCAGAGCACAGATAGCCCATTGTGTAGTTTTGTGCTTAATTACAAACATTTAATATATTAAATTGTCTTTTTATGAATTGCTTGCAGTTTGACAGTAATATATAATGGAAAAAAAAGATAGTAAGTAAAATTAGTGTACATCCTCTATAATTTTTTAAAATTTATTTTTATGTTTTGCAAAGCAGCATATTTAAAAACATTGTCGTAAAAACAAAAACAAAGAAGCTATTTATAGACTACCCCATTCGTACCAACCGGATTTACAAAAGCTTAAATGTATAAACATGTTTACTTACCAAACTACGAATAGAAATTTTGAAGACAAATTGCGTATTGCTATTTATGTCAGTTATATATATATATAATCACGTATAAAGCAGCTAACTTTATTTGTTTAAGGTAAGATAAATGTATTAATTAACTGAGAAAGTTAAAAAATAATCCGTAGTCCATATAAATATCCTTAGTATTGACGTTAGTAATAAATATCGCCCACCCCCAGTGGCACAGCGACGTGTCTGCAGACTTACAACGCCAGAATCCGGGTTTCGATACCCGTGGTGGGCAGAGCACAGATAGCCCATTGTGTAGCTTTATGTTTAACTTCGAACAAACAAGTAATGAATATTGCAGTTTCATTTTACTTTGTAAAAAGCAGTAAGCACGGTATATGATAGGTTTTGTTTATGTTACTCAAGTTATTACAGCATATAGAACATTGAAATGTGAATCTTGTTTTGAAATTTTGGATATCAAGAAAAAGCTCAGGATGCGTGATATTTGATATTTGTCATGAAACTATTTAGGAAAATAATTTGCTATTTAATAAGCAAGCACTAAGCAGAGATCAGTAGAAAAGACCAACATAATGCTAGAATTATTTTTTTTAAATAAGCTGCCAAAAAATGAGTTTGTTTTATTTTAGTCTCATATCTTTCCTAAAAAGTTCAGGGCAACTTGAGAATGATATCTTAATCTACTCGCCTTTGCTAGGTTACAACGTCAAACAGAGCTGTCTTTCATAGTTGCGGCACGATTTCACGGTACAGTATGTAACTTGAGGCCTGGCATGGCCGGGTGGTTAGGACGCTCGACTCGCAATCTGAGTGTCGCGGGTTCGAATCCCCGTCACACCAAAACATGCCCGCCCTTTCAGCCGTGGGGGCGTTATAAAGTGACGGCCAATCCTACTATTCGTTGGTAAAAGAGTATCCCAAGAGTTGGCGGTGGGTGGTGATGACTAGCTGTCTTCCCTCTAGTCTTACACTG
>NW_013668941.1:92624-100302 GCF_000517525.1 Limulus polyphemus
TAGCGCAGATAGCCCTCGTGTAGCTTTGCGCGAAATTCAAAACAAACAAACATGCAACTCGGAGAATTTCTTAAGTCATAGATCCTTTCTGGTGCTGCATCATACATGTTTAAAATAAATAATAACACAATAAATAGAAATTTTAGCGCGTTTTGTGCTGGACTCAGTAACCAGTATTATGGAATAGCAAATATGGAAATATTTATAATATTTATGATTCTCAGTTTGCCTCTGATGAAGAAAGGTCCACCTTTCTAAAGCGCTCGGATTATTGGATTTCGTATTTAATTGATTTTCTAACATCATGAATTAAAATATTTAGATGCTTGCGTTCTATTTTAACAATCAGCAAGTGCTATAGTAATATTTTTGAATAATAAATGAAAAGTATTTCATGTAGAAATATTAGATTTTTGTGTATAAGTAAAATATTGAAATATAATTGTCTCAATCTTGGGAGCATTGCGTTTTTGACAATATCATTACCTATTCATATGAAACATCTTACTTTTACCATTCTTCAGTGTATCTATAAATAAGTAAAACACACACGCTATGCTCAGTAAGCTCATTTTCAATAGTTTCATTTTGAAATTAAAGTTGAAAAGACCCGATAACTCGAACACTTTTGGAAAGTAGAACTTTCTTCATTCTGAAATATATGGACGAAACTATTTAAGGAAATAATCAGCCAGAATATTCATATGGTATGTTACATAGCCCTTGTAAAACTTTTTCCTAAAACAAAACACATTTTCTTGTATATATATATATATAAGTAAATTTTAAAAATGCAATTGTTTTTTCAGTATCCTTATCTCTTTTATGAAGTCTTTAAAGTTAAACTATAGAAAAATAAAACTGAATTCTCATTATTTTTAGAATTTATTACTTTATTTCCATTCTGACGGTCATGATATAAAATTCAGACAATGACTTAAGTTTGAAATGAGACAAAGCCGTACTTGTAGAACTCACCAGGACTGATTATATTTCACGTAGTTGTTACAAGTGTCTATCAACCACTTTTGTTTTGATCAATTTTCTTGCTTCATATCTTTTTGTTTATTTAATCCTTTTTAGAGATTTTAGTAGTGTTTAGTATACTATGTCAGAACATTTTTCTTCCCAAAGTGTAAATATTGAATAAAAATTGTAGTTCAGCGTTATTCGGTAAATTATCTAAAGTAGAAAATGGCAAATACCTCAAATGATGCTGATTTGGGTGTTTATTAGCGTCTTTTAATCCTCTGGCGCAAGGAAAGCACGTGGAAAGGAGGGGAAAAGATAGATTTTATTTCAATTATAGAAGTAATGCTTTGTGATCGTTAAATGCTTAGCAATTCAATGTAATAGCAATGGTCACGTTATTTAGACAGTGAAATATTTTTGTTGACTGTTTCATCTGATTTAGTTAAGTTTTGAGAGAACAGTAAGGTCTGTGCTGTTGCTTTTTCATATCTGTTTATATGAAATTGACAAATATATTTCTTATCTTTTAAATTCATTAGCTTCAAGCTATTGCTCATTTTTACTCAATATACATTCGAGGACAGCTTCACCAGCTCCTCACGAGCAACAACAGAAATACGAAAGAAAAAGCGTTTGAGGTTTTAATAGACAATATTATCAGTTACAGACTAGCAATATTTAAATCATAGAAATGTATAAATACACTTATAAGAAGTAAAACTTATAAGTGTATTTATACATTTAAGTAAAACTTATAAGTGTATTTATACATTTAAGTAAAACTTATAAGTGCATTTATACATTTAAGCATAAAAATGTATAAATACACTTATAAGTTTTACTTACCAGAAAAGCTTTTAAAAATTTTATAGATTTAAATAGCTAAATTTATGATAATAACTAAAAATTATTGACGGTCATACTAACTGATAGAGGTAATACGTCTTGGTTTGTGACAAGATTTAGATATTAAAACATAACTTTGTTATTCTACTTGTTCTAAACTCACAGTTTTGACATTGATAAAATGTTCGGCCAAAATTTTTAGGAAAGGTTGTGTGCTTGTAATTGGGGAGTGAAATATTTCTATTCAATTCGTTTTACCTCCAGCTAATTCCAACACTCCTGCTCTGCAGTAGCGCAAGTATCCTAACTAAATTAGATGCGTCTGGATGAAGATGCTGACTTATCAGAGAACTCAAAAGATCTGCTATGTTGTTCCGAGATGATCAACGGCGTCTAGTAGTTAGCAAACCTTGGCACAGCATCATAAGAGGCCTGAGGCTACGTTGAACGTCATGACATCCTGCTCAACTAATATGATTCTCTTGAGGAAAATGCATTCCGGCGTTAAAGAGAAAATGTTATCATTAATATGAATATTTCGTGTTAAATCTGAGTTGGTTTTGTATCTTTTTGTTACTAAATCAAATTTTGCAATTTCACCCAAACAGATGTATCAGTATGTCATTTTTACAGGATGTTTCTTTCTTTGCATGTATGTAAATAGTTGCAGAGTACCCGGCTTTGCTCGGATGAAAATGGCTTTAACTGATTATTTACATGCTAATTTATTGATCTACTGTAAAGCTTCTTTGTACACAATTTTTTTGTCTTGATGTCAGGAGCAAAGAAGAAGATATTATGAGCAGAGAAGCAAGTGAAGGGTCCATGAAGTTTTTAAATCGTTTTAACACATAATTGATCATGGATAGGATGATTAGGAAAAGTCCTCACACAGATAAGAAACGTAAACAATAAATCTTTTGATTAATCAATACAAAAAAAAATCCTGCTTTTTCAGTTTGAGACCAATTGGTTGTCGTGTTTGCCAAAAATTATTATGTTGGTCACTTTAGCCTCACTTTGAGGCCTCAAAACGGCTTGTGAGGCCACGGCCTCGTCGTCCATGTTAGTTCCCGCCCAATGTTGTATCTGTACCCCGAGTTGGGAGTTTGGAGCTTAAAACATGTGGCCGTGCATAAGGCTACAAACTCCAAGCTCGGGCAACTAAAAAGAATCAGTTAGGGTTTGTGAAATGAGTGCTTGAACCCATAAGGTTTCAACTCCAACTGCATTTCGCTGTCTGCAACCACTTGTGGGAAACCAGTTGCCCTTAATATCTAGAAATAACCTTAAGGTAGAATTAAACCACCCTAAAATTTCTACAATGTAAAACTTCCAACCTCAACTCTTTTATTTGATATGATAAAAAAAAAGATATTCTTATATTAGAAATGAGCCACCCTAAATTATTACAAAACTCCCAACCTCCATCCTTTTATTTAATAATTATGATGTTAAACAGAGCTAAAACGTTTACCTTAATAGTTCTTTATTTTAATTTGTTTTTGAAAAACTTGTTCAACCAAAAACCGGGGGAGCTAAGACAAGCCCAGCTACCTGAAGTTTGGTCATTCCGCCACAGTATACTGAACATAATCTAAACGTTAAAACAAGAATAACGTTGAGTAACTAACGCCCTCTAAGTTCTCCATAAGGTAGTTTTTGTGAAGTAGAGTTTAACTTTTAATGTAGTTTCATATTTATTATAAAAAACACTGGTATATAAGTTCGAATTTTAGTTTCATTATATTGTTTTTGTTTTATATATATATATATATATTGAATTAGTTAAACATAAACAGTTTTTAATTATTTATAGATTTTAAAAACTTGTTATGGATATAAGACGATATTTTATAGTTGTACTTTGATTTTATTCAAAATATTTTAAATTATCTAGTACTATTTCATTGATCTCGAAGTATTTGCACATATTAAAATAATTGTCAAACAACATTTAAACTAGGATAAATCAAGGCCTTGACAAAAATATTTTCAGTGTTATAACTCAAGCAAGAATTACACATACTGTCACTCATATTTTATACTAAATTCTAAGCACATGAAAAAACCTGAAATTAAACAATATCGTAAAACAACAATATGCATATGTTTATGTTTTAATGAACTTTTACATCTTTGTTTCCACTCAAAATAAACTTGTTAATGCAACCAATAAGCTTGTTAATGCAACCAATATTTGATTCGATTACCATCAACATCTTTTCATGCAAAGAACATTTGATAAGGTGTTTGAAATGTTTTTTTTTTGTTATCAATCTAGAATAACATACTAGAAAGTGGGATTAACATTGTATTTGCACACTGAAATTCCAAAGTCACAAAGGTCTTATTTATTTTCCTGCGAGTTCATACTTATTGTTTTTGTTTCAAGTTAGGATTAAGAAGGTATAAACGAAAAAACTAGAACTATTTATTCCATCTACTAATAAAACGGAAATAAGGTGTGCCTAATAAAATATGGTTAATACATAGACTTCAAAAGACCCAGAAACTCCAACGCTTTCGAATAGTCAACTACTATTCAAAAGAGCTCGATTCGAGTTTCTGGGTCTTTTGAAATTTACTCTTCTTTTTTTTTCATCCTTTGTACTAATTCTTTCATGACTGTGTATAACAGATATTGCTAGCTTACTCGTGCACTCTTTCTCAACGTTGAATTCCTATATATATATAAACACACAGAGAAAGAGATAGAAACCTGATACGAATTACCGAATGTCGGTTGTACCTTCTTCACTGTTCCCCTGTGGGTAATAGTAAACTTTACGAACTAGCAGCGCTAAAATCCGGGTTCGATTCCACGCGATGAACAGAGCCCTTTGTATAGATTTGCACCAACAAATTAAAAAAAAAGCTTTTCTCTTGTATACACTTGAAATACTATTATGCATTATTCATCCTGCTCATTTAGTTCGAACTAATTTATAGAATGGCGGAAATCATTTGTAGGCTGAATAGATACTGGAACGAACATAGTGGTTCAAATCCTATAGGAAAGCGCAGTCATAAGTACTAATATTTTGTTCTTACAAAATAATGCATAAGGTATGTGGATGATACTTTTATTCTTTTTAATAACAGTGATCAATGCTCAAAATTTTTAGAATACCTTAACTCACAACATCCTGCCATTAAATTTACATGTGACGTTGAAAATTTAGAAGGCAGTTAGTCAATATTACCCATCACCAACTTTCGAGCTATTGCACCAACGAATAGTGGGATTGGCAGTCACAGCTGAAAGGGCGAGCATCTTCGACGACGGGTTTCGATCTCGTGACCAGTAGATGGCGAGGTTAGCGCCCTAACCATCAGGCTATGCCAGGCCCAAACTTTACTTTATCAACGAGTTCACCAGTTTATAACGCTTTGTAAAGTAAAACCCTTAAACTCTACAGCAGATAAATCTGCATGTGCCTGAAGTGACGGGAACAAATTAATTAAAGGCTAGACCAATACTGGGGTTTAGAGTACAGTTTACATTCCCTTAGGAGTAAAAGCAACACTATTCTAATTATATTGATCCTTCAAGCTGGCTGTACACTGTTCTATTACTTCACACCGCAATAAAGTGTACCTAATATTAATACCTACACTTTAGTCTTCCTCTAAAGAAAATTCAAACAGGATAGTTTGAACTGCGTACCTAGGATCCGCCACAGTACTCTGTAGATAGTCTAAACTACGTACCTAGGACCCACCACAGAAATCTCTAGTTAGTTTGAACTGCGTACCTAGGACCAACTACAGAACTCTGTAAATAGCTTGAACTGCGTAACTAGGACTCATCACAGAACTTTGTAGATAGTTGGAACTACGTACTTAGGACCCACCATAGAATTCTGTAGGTAATTTGATTTGTATACCTATAACCAACTACAGAACTCTGTAAATAGCTTGAACTGTGTAACTAGGACCCATCACAGAACTCTGTAGATAGTTTGAACTACGTACTTAGGACCCACCATAGAATTCTGTAGATAATTTGATCTGTATACCTATAACCAACTACAGAACTCTGTAAATAGTTTGAACTGCGTACCTTGGACCCATCACAGAACTCGGCAAATACATAGTTTAAACTACGTTCTTACGACTCACCACAGAACTCTATACAAATCGTGTTTGTTTGTGTTGTTTTGTGTCTTTTACGAATTATGACTCTTGAGCTATTCTTTGCGCCTTTATTTGTTTGTATTTAAAACGTTTCACTTTTCACTAATCTTTCATGACATCCGTTAGTTAAATTTCACCTTTCTCTGAATTTTACCTGCAGGACAAATCCTTCGGTCATCTGGTTATTGTTATTATAGTTTACCTGTAGTCTCTTCGTTAGTAACGAAATCAACACTTGTACAAAACTATCATATAGACAATAACTATAATTTTAGAATATTTAACCATTAATCAAACAAAATAAAGTGACTGCTAATGAATAACTTAACGTTTCACAGATCATGACGAGCTTCAAACCTAAGCTGTTTGTTGAATTTTCGCGCAAAACTACTCGAGGGCTATTTGCGCTAGCTGTTCCTAACTTTGAAATTATAGATTAGGACCATTTCAAACCAATTCCTTCAATAAAACTGGGAAAGTACAAAACTCTAAGACAGCTTCACACAGTTCACACACAACTTACAAAATAATCCTGTTCAGTTCCAGTATAAAACCTAGAAAAAAAGAAAACAGATGGATGTGTATTCCCATAAGAAGGCTAGGTTAACGACCGAGAAGAGCAGATTTCTTATTACTAAAGTCCAACAAACGTATAAGAACAGAAGTACACTCAAGTATTGGTGGTAATTAGACAGGTGATTCATTACTTAAATGCTGGTTTGGAGCGGTCAATATGGGATGTTTAAAGATAACTAAACTCTTAAAAACATACACATTTTGATACGATAGAACTAGTTACAGAAGAGTAGGTTTGATAATAGATATCAAACATGTTAAACGCTCATTTAGTTGAAATAACAGAATGATTACTGACTAAATAAAATTTCTTTCTTATCATGCATATATTCGTTTTTCAGTTTTATTCAATCTCATAAATATTAAAGTAAAATATATAACTGCCGATTCCTTTGAAATAGCGCAATTTTACCAATGGTATATCCAGCACAATTAGGATTTGTGATCAGGTAATACTGGTATCTTCCCCCATAGGTAATAATCACTTCTTTTACCGAAACAAGCCAGTAAAATTATTCAACAACAAGTATTTGCTATCTGACAATACATTCAAACGTTTGTGAATTGCGTCACCGTGAGCTGGATCAGCGATGCTATCTGAAAATACATTCAAACGTTTGTGAATTGCGTCACTGTGAGCTGGATCAGCGACAACATTTCGTAGCTTCTGCCTTATTCCTGAGCAAACTCTGTATCAGAAAATTGACGTAATTTAACCACCTCAAAACTTCCTAGTTTAAGTATTATTTTTTCTTAGGTGCTGTTATTGAGAATGTTGAATTTCATCCAGTTACAGAATCATTTTTTACAACCTAATAGATAATGTTAAAATAATTCCTTTCTCTGTTTTCTTTTGCAAATAGATCAAATTTAGTAATGAGTAATATTAAGACTCACTACCAGTGGTTATATACGGTTCAGAAAACGGGATCTATGTTAGTGATGGGTAATATTAACACTCACTACCAGTGGTTATATACGGTTCAGAAAACGAGATCTATGTTTGTGATAGGTAGTATTAAAACTCACCACCAGTGACTATATACGATTCAGAAAACGTGATCTGTGTTAGTGATGGGTAATATTAAGACTCACTACCAGTGATTATACACGTTTCAATGAAAAGTGATTCATTAGTGACGGA
>NW_013668941.1:101302-116810 GCF_000517525.1 Limulus polyphemus
ACGGATAGTATTAAAACTCACCACCAGTGACTATATACGATTCAAAAAACATGATCTGTGTTAGTGATGGGTAATATTAAGACTCAATACCAGTGATTATACACGTTTCAGTGAAAAGTGATTCATTAGTGACGGATAGTATTAAAACTCACCACCAGTGACTATATACGATTCAAAAAACGTGATCTGTGTTAGTGATGGGTAATATTAAGACTCACTACCAGTGATTATACACGTTTCAGTGAAAAGTGATTCATTAGTGACGGATAGTATTAAAACTCACCACCAGTGACTATATACGATTCAGAAAACGTGATCTGTGTTAGTGATGGGTAATATTAAGACTCACTACCAGTGATTATACACGTTTCAGTGAAAAGTGATTCATTAGTGAAGGATAGTATTAAAACTCACCACCAGTGACTATATACGATTCAGAAAACGTGATCTGTGTTAGTGATGGATAATATTAAGACTCACTACCAGTGATTAATTACCAGCAGTAATATAAAAAAAACGGTATCTAGATTCTGATTTAAGTTTTATTAGTACGGCAAATAAGTTTGATGACATTTACACGTGTTTTCTAAATTAAGTTTCTATTATGTCGTCTAAATTATTTAGTTACCAAATCTAGATTTTATTCGGTATTATCTTATGCACCTCTAAAACGTGCCGGAATATACTTATCCTATCCTATATCGAGTGTTTAGTACAAATTATTAGCAGTACCGATATTAGATCCACATTTTTCTTGTTTACCTAAAGCAGAATAAGGTGTTGTATTTATTTTATTTCGCATTATCGTTGCATGAAACATGCTAAGATAAAACGAATAAGAAAGCCATTGTCTTCTCGCGCATCAAAATGTGGACTATTAAAGTTTTGACATTTTTTTGAAAGTGGTACCCCTAATCACCTTTATGGAAAACTTACAAAATAATTGTTTGTTTGAATTAAAATTCCAAAAAAATCAGAAAGTTATTTTTTTTCAAGTAAGCGAGGGTTTACCAGCGACATTTTTCAATTTAGATATATCGTTTACTTTAAATATATACATATTATTTTAATGAAGTCAGGCTCTTAGTGTAAAAACATGGAAACGATCCGTTTAGCGTATCGGGTTGATGCCAGCGTTCAGTGGTTCTGTCTACCTCTGTTTACGTTAAACTAAGGAAAGTAAAAACATATGTAAATTATTTTTTGTAAAAACCTGCCATAGCCTGAAGACCCAACATCTGACACGTATTAAATCTGCATAGAATATAGCGTGTATCAAATTCTGTTGCATTTAAATACAATTTGTGATGTTCATAAAAAAGAAAAAAATATTTTTTGCTGAACATGTAGTATTTGGTTCACAGTAATTGGTTTTCGGATAACAGAACCTTTCTGTTGTCGTAGTTAAACGTCCGTTAAATATATTATTTCAAAATCTTGGCCTTTGTGAGATTAAGTGTTTTGTTCAAGACGAACAAATGAAAGTGTGTTAAAAAACCTGATGTGATACATATTCCATGATTTTTTAAAACAGAATCTTCTTCAGAAAAAACGCATTTTTAGGAAATGGGATGTTGTACTTTGTCAGATAATTTATTTTAACTTGTTTTTAATATTTTGAATGTAATGTTACCACTTGTTGACTAGATTTTCAGTATTATTGTTTGAGTTTTTTTAAACTTATTTAGATAATCTGTTTGTTTTTCCCTCCCATTTGCTAGTGACTTCATTTACCAAAGGTCGCAGGGTTAGTTTTTCGTCAAATAATTTGTAATTAGTGTGTTATCCCAGTATAGGCAGAAGCTTCCTGCCGTATTAAAAGTCACATATTTTAACCGAAAAACTACAATATGTATGAACTTTTGAAACTGTGTAATTAACATCCTAATCTGTAGCATCGTCGCTATTAGGTTTAAACACGTTACATGATCTTCATGTTACAGTGAGGATTGTTTATGTATTTTTGATTGTTTTATCCATTATATTCTTTTTTTAAATAGAAAACCAAGTCTGAGCCCTGGTGAAAAATGGGAGAAGATATATTGGCCTGTGTACACCCCCTACGGTCGAGAATACTTAACCTTAGATGTTAACTCGACCAAGACTGGTCGAGGTCCTCGAGCGGAATACTGCGCCTTCTGGCAGCAATACCTACCTCAACTTGTGAATGCAACTTGTAAGTAAACGACTGAGAGTTTTTGTTTTTAAATAAAATAAATATAAGTACTTAAAGATACAGAAAAACCTAAAATCATGTAAAATAATTATGCGAAAACCAAGTGAGAGAGAAAAATAAAGAAGAATCTGAGGAAAAATTCTATATTCTCGGAATGATGTTGAGAGAGTTTACAAATAAAAAGAAGAAATATTGTTCTGGTATATTCTGGATAAACAGTGAAAGGTAACAAAATCCTCCTGTACGGTTATGCTACTTTCTTGTAGTGGGTTTGTTAAATAAGGATTTTAGTTGCATTTGTAGTAAAATTATGAATTTCGGATCTGGCGAGTCTATGCGATATCATAAACTATTTCCCGAATTTTAAGCTATTGGTACATTATAAGAGTTACAATTAATCTCTTAGCAAGGATGGTGGTTGGTAGGGTGCTGCTAACTGGCTAACATCTCCCTAGTCAGTAGCTCAAAATTACAGACGGGGGGAGATAGACTTAGTAGCTTTGTCATAACTAGTCAGTAGCTCAAAATTACAGACGGGAGGTGGGGAGATAGACTTAGTAGCTTTGCCATAAATACAGGGAATTACAAATTGTTTATTAAACGATAGCTTCATGAAAGATAGTAGTTCGGTTTTAGTTTGTTAAACTGTGAGTAGTAATATAAAAATCGAGGTCCTCATTCCGATACATAACAATAGCTCATAGCGGTCCTCTGGTGGGACAGCGGTAAGTCTACGGATTCACAACGCTAATATCAGAGATTCGATTCCTCTCGGTGGACACAGCAGATAGCCCGATGTGGCTTTCCATAAAACACATACATACATACACACAACTCATACCGTTCTTCATTTAATATCCATTACTTAGAAAAGGACAGACGATAGGAAGATGATCGTTGTACTTCAGCTATTAGACGATAAAACCAAAAAGTTCAGATCTTTAGAAAGTTATGATAAGAAATATAATATTATAAAAGTAGATTTTCCTTCGCCATACTTGGTAAAAAAAAGAAATATATCAATGGGTTATCTAACAAGAAATTATTTCTTTATACGTTTCTTTTATTTTTTACTGTTATCGATTTTAAAGATTTATTTTTCAAACTTTGTTTAATGATTTGCACTGTGAAGTTGTATCTGACACTTTCATAACTTGTTATGCACTCAAGCAGCATTCTGGGGGGCCTCTTGAAGTTTTTTTCTTACGAAGGATATTCATACATATCTCATGAAATAGGCTTAAGTTAATGCTTTTATCGACCAGAACTAGTAAGACTACGTTGGTCGAGAATCCGGTGTAAGTCTCGCTTGTTTGAGCACTGCAGCGTGATATTTAATTCATTAGGCTTACGTATGCGGGTATTGTAAGCAGGCAAGATTAACTACCATGGATAAGCGACCGCCCGCAAAATTCTTCTATGTTCCTTTCTAGGGATTAGGGCCTTGCTGCTACAGTGTTTGCGTGGAATAGCGCACCTGTGACAACGTTTAGTGCATGTATATTTCAGTGGAATAAACGGCTAAACTGTTCGTGCATTAGCTATCGTCGTTGATTCCGCATATTAAAATTCTCAAGGATGAACGTGATACTGTTATATTTCCACTGAATATGGAATGTTCAATAGTTCGAAGCACTAAATCTGTGATAAGTCTAATGTTTATTAAGATAAAGTAATTATAAGTTAGTTCACAATGATATTCATTATTACAATGTTTTACATACTTTGTTGTTTCTAGGAATACAGTTTTCCTCCCATTTGACAATTGTGTTTCAGGTGACGAGATAGGGAAGTTTTCTTTACGTCATCCAGGTACTAACATTTTAATTTACCACAGATAGATAGATAATAGCGAAAAATAGGTTATCCTTCAGTCAATTCTCTACTATTATAACCATTAAACTAAATTATTTTATATATCTCACTTTCTTTTAGGGCGATAACAGATAAACAAATAACATGTTATTTCACATCTGACATAAAAAAAGCGAGATGACGATTGACTCCAGTGTTCTATAATGTGGCAATACGTACTTCACCTTCATCTAAGGCTGTAAACTGCAATAATGCAGAATTGTATATAGCAATATTAATTGTGCTTTCGTTTAGTGTAATGGTAATTCCAAATTACTGACCACCTTTATATTTTTCATTCACGTTTTCATCCAGTGTGTGGTTTGTGAAACTAGTGGCGCTAATATATTCACAACCAACTATAATTACCTTACAAACTCTTTTTCATTCTTTCGTGCCATATATCGTGGTTGCTTAGCAGCTTCATATGTTACCTATTCCATTATCCACCCCTAGTGGTCTGCTTTACACATTCTAAAAATGTGTAGAGAATTTTTTTTTAATTGGACTTTATTATTGGATTAATTAGTTTAGTTCGTTTAAAAGTTATGTGACAGCTAAACAGAATATAATTAACAAAGTTCTAGTCGTTTCGACCCATTCACGTGCAATTTACCATCTGACTACGAAGCAAGAGTAGTCCGGACAGTTAGTTTGTTTGTTGTGAAGCACAAAGTGAACTATCTGTGCTATGCCCGTAGCGGGTTTCGAAATCCGATCTTTAGCGTTAGACGGCCCAATGATTTAACGCTGAGACACCGGGAGGGTACAAATTAGAACCATCTGTGTCAGTTTGTTTTCCTGGAATGTTTCAGTTGTCCACTATTCCTTAACTTCAAAAATTAAAACAAGCATATCAATTATAATATACTAAAACTTTTGACAATTTTGTTAAATGATCGTTTTTGTGATAGACATATCTCCATAAATTATAAGTTCATGTCATACCTGGCAGAATATTATGAACCTTGAAACATAGAATGTTATATTTTGAGAAACAATAATATAGATGTCGCCCAGTTTCCAGTCATTAAATAAGAAAGAAATAGAATCATGGATTATACATTGTAGGATATTAATTCGGAGCGAAAAACAATAAAAATTTAAGCCTCCATGGTCAATGGCTGCGAATAAAGTAACATAGCATGGTTCTTTTAACAACAAGAACACTAATTGTTTTGGAAATACTTAAACTAAAAACCATGTGAAGTTACTCTCGAAATTTGCAGGGCGTTATTTTGACGTAACCTTAATATTTTTTCTCTCAGTGACGGAAAATGACAATCTTGTTTGTTTATTTTGAATTTCGCGCAAAGCTACACGAGGGCTATCTGCGCTCGCCGTCCCTAATTTAGCAGTGTAAGACTAGAGGGAAGGCAGCTAGTCATCACCACCCACCGCCAACTCTTAGGCTACTCTTTTACCAGCGAATAGTGGGATTGACCGTCACATTATAACGCCCCCACGGCTGAACGGGCGAGCATGTTTGGTGGGACGGGGATTCGAATCCGCGACCCTCAGATTGCGAGTCGAGTGCCCTAACCACCTGGCCATGCCGGGCCATCAATCTTGAAATACGTAGCTGAATAAGAGTGACATAAATTTCATAAACTAGCAGCACTCGTTTTTGGTGTATTAATCTTTTTTAACTTCATAAGTAACCCATTAGTTACTACTGCATTTACATGATATGGTATTTAATACAAAAATTAAGCACCAAATGCACTGACAGACCACTTTATTAGGACTTTTACCAAACATATATTTGTAGAACACTTACATATGAAAAACAGACTTATCATGTGCTTCGTCCACGTGATTGCCTGAGCCATATAAAAATATACTTACGTCATTGTTAATCTGAAGCCAATGGGTAAGAGCAAGGATTTATCCGACTTTTAAAGGTATACGATACTCGGTATCCGCCTAGCAAAAGCAGCCTTATCAGGAGTCTAACATCATTAGCCACAAGAAAAATATTGTGCCCCCAAACGTTAGTTACAAATCACGTTCTGTATTTCTTGAAGAATAGCCTACATTCAAATAATAGACTTACCAGAAACTTGCGGTACTCGATAGACCACGCTGAGTCCGCCTATTATTACTAAGAAACATAGCCCATTCTAATATTACGTGTATCCCAATAGAGTAAACAGTTAGTCTAATTTATTATTCAGAACTTTAAGGTAATTATATGGAAATATCACTGACACATTTTTGTTGATATTTTTATCTTATTTTGAAGGGTAATTTTCAAAACGGCCACTAGTTCTGTCTGTACTGTTTCTCTTGCAACAAAACAAGCACATTGCCAGTACTCTGATATGGATAAAATGTATCATGTTTACATATTTGAACCAAATTATTTTAATGTAATAATAATAATGATAATAAATTTCAATCAAACTAAACAAAGACTTAGAAGTTACTAGAAAATACTAGTTTCTTAAGTTTCGTTCTAAAGTGATATTTCATTAACACCTTTCTGATTGTCATGGCTTAGGCTTTTAAAGGTTAAATATATGGACAAATAATTATAAAAGTACAACATGTACTGTACACATAGTAATTTTACTATTCATCGGCAAGTGCCCTAACTGGAAATATTTAAAGTTACTAGATTTGTTAAAGAGCTCTTCCAAGCTAAAGTATGTCTTGATACAAATGTTACGTATTACAATTTTAAATAACCTAAAACAGAATTAAAATGAAATTTAGATTTAGTAGTTAAATAAATGCCGATATATTTCCAATTTATATTTGCCAACAAGATTGATACACACAGTTTTCTTTTTTTTTAACACAAATAAGTTTTAATATACAAACAGTAATACAATTTACAATAACAGTTATTACAGATAGTTATTACAAACAATGATTTATAAACAAAAGTTTCATAAACTTACAAGCAATATAAAGTATTCTTTCTAGTCTGAAATTTTCATTATCTTATCGAGGGTTCATGATGAGCGAGTTAATTACGAGTTGACGTTAGTACAATTCACTAGAGAGCTAGCTAGCTATGTGGGCCTCGCTGATCACACGCTGATTACAGGTCGAGTTTCCACCGATGACGTTAGGTAATGTTTTCGTAAAAATACTAATGTCCGATGTGAATCCACTGAAGTTAAATGGTTTATAATGTTCGAAATTTATAAATGTTCCTGGTCAAATATCTGAAGTTTTCCGATTAATAAGCGTTAATCACAATTATAGCTTCCGAGGTTTGCCAACTATAGCAAACCAATAATATATACTGTTTTTAAGCGAGTCGCGTTGTTTATATATATGAGCGTGTGGAGAGTTTCTCGAAAATTCAGATTACATAACAATACAAGGCTACACTAGCGTTTATGTACACACACATATATTGTTGATTCTTACACTCGAGAATCTTCTACAACTTTAGAGAGTAGGCGGGAGTTTCGCAGTACAGATTTAACAGTACACGTTATGTACATTTCTAAAAATAAATTTGATTTAAACAAACATCGATATTAAAATAAATATAGAATAATAAATCTATCACCCAAATGTTGAAAGAGAAAAAAGCTAAATTAATGTAGTGACTTTTGAAAAGTACTTTATAATTTATTCTTATGTCTCAGGAAAATAATAGATTTCTAATAAACATAGATTATGGTGAAAATTTTATTTTCTTTATTATCGCAGAAAGAAAAAAATGAATTTTTAGTGTGCATACCAAAAAGTTTTTTTTTTATATTCTAGTAAACAGTTCTTTCTTTTGGCCTGAAAAAAATGCTTGAAGAGCATAATTTTATGAAGTTTAATTTCTTTCACGTTTGATGAAAACTTAATCATCTTTATGAATCATTGCACTAAATGAAAATTTTTCTAAATGTTTGGGAAATCAAGTTATTTTTTGTGCTAAACCATTAGTGCATCCTGTTTATTTATCCCTAATGAATTTTAAACGATTTCAATAAACAGAGACTGTTTTTTGGTCCATCTACTATTACGACAGAATAACCGTCTATTCCTGAAAACCAAATAGTAGTGATTTAGTGAATAATTATATCCTAACCTTAAATACATAATAACAGAAGTAAGTCAACTCCAGCCCTGAAAATAGCATGTGATAATTGAGTTTGCAAGAGGGCGCTAAGAAAGAAGAAACTGGAAAGATAAGCTCTTAGTCTTATACTGTTATAGATTTTTGAATATTATTTAATATTAATGTTATCGTTTATAGTAATTTGTGTTCAATTATGAAAGAATAACTAGACTTAGTAAGATTGGTAAATAAAAATAGTAGGGTTAAAGTTTTTAAATTAAAGCTTAGTGGTGTAACTTTTACTACAACGTTAAATTAAGACTTTGGAAGTGCAATGGTAGTTTAGGCTTAGCTATAATTCAACTTTACTGGTAAATCGTAAAACAGGTTAAATACATTGTTTTATTAAACAAATGCAATCTAAATACTAGTTATTTGTCATTTCTATAAAATTAAAGATAAATTTAATTACTTTAGTGTGAATAAAGTAGTTATAAAACAGTAATAATTACTAATATACTTGATTATCAAAAATTAGGCTTAGCAGTGTTGGCAATAAGCCTATTTTTCTTCTTCTTAGTTCCTGTCGTTCCTAGTGGAACATAGGGCTACTTTTGCATACAAGGGATACATCAGCTAACAATGACTTTCAGTTTTAAGGAAGTTAGAGTACTATTAGGGCTAAAAGTAGTGAATTTAACTGTAATGACCCTATTCTATTGAGCAACAGATTTCAGCACTTGGCTTGTGCAGATGAGGAATTATTTGACAGAAGGAAAACAAAGGAGTCAGAGAAGGATGTGGATGATAAACTTAAGGAGGTCATAGTTATAGGTGATTCCTTGATAAAGCATGTGGATAGAATATTCTGTAGGGTAAATATGGAGAAAATAATAGATTATGCTACCCAGGGGCACAGGTGGAGGATATAACTGACAGAGCAAGAGATATAACAAAGGGGCCTAGCAATGATGCAATTTTTGTTATGCAAATAGGGGCTAATAATCTAGGGAGAGGTAGGTCAGAGGTGATCAATAACTACAAGGGCTTATAAACACATTTAAAGAAAAATACCATAACTTAATTGTGTTAAAGATACTGCTGAGAATTAATTGTGGGGATGAAATTATGAGTAGGTCACTAGGGCTAAATGCTAGGCTTATGTTAATATGTAAGAATGAGCAGGTAGGCTGGTTGGACTTGTGAGGTCAATTCGATGGGAAAAGGGAGCTTTTTGGAATGGATGGTTTACATTTAGGTATGGGCTGGCTTGTTTGCCAGGGCTATTAACTCAGCTGTACGGGAAGATTTAAACTATGTCTAGATAGTGTTTAGGGCCAGGATAAACTTAATGCAAAAAAGATGCATATAAAAGTTTAGCATAGGAGATAAGTATAGAAGTAGTTTAAGGATAGGCTTAATTGTTACTATTGTAATGCTAGAAGTATAAAAAATAAAGTAGATGACTTTAGGGCAGTGGTAGGAATGGAGAATTTTGATATAATGGGAATAACTGAAACATGTTTAAACGTAGATGATTTTGATGACAGAAATATCTTTGAAATACAGGCTTATAGGTTATTTAATAGGGATAGAGTACTAAAGAGAGGAGGGGGGGTGACTTTATATGTGAAATATGAGTTACATCCTGTTCAAGTTGAGGATATCGAAGATAATAGCAAGGAGATTGAATCCATTTGAGTTTCTATTAATGGATATAAAGGAAAAAGGCATTTAGTGAAACTTGTTACAGATCACTAGATGATAGTGATGAAATTAGTGAGAAACGTTACAGTGAGATTAATATTGTACCTGTTAATGAGGTCATAATTATGGGTGATTTTAATTTCAGCCATATAGATAGGGAAATGCTAGTCAAACCATGAGGGAGAAAAGATTTTGGAAACTGTTCAACATGGTTTTCTTCACCAATTGGTCAAAAGATCTACTAGAAGCAATGCTATTTTAGATTTATTGTTAGCTTCTAGTATAGAAATTGTTTAGAGAGTGAAATTGGGGAACATCTGGGTTCCAAGTGATCATTGTTCTATTAGGTTTGATGTTTTGCTGCATATGGAGATCAGGAATAATGATAGTTTGGTTACAAATTTCAAAAAGCAAATTTTGAAGGGATGTGACAAGAACTATCTGTTGTGAATTGGGCAGCTGAGTTATGTGGATAAACTGATTAAATGTGAAAAAATTTTAAAGATATATTTTTAAATATTCAAGATCAAAATATTCTTTATAGAAAGAAAAAGATGGTTACAAGTAAAAAACCAGGTTGTCTCACAAAGGGTATAAGAGATAAAATTAAAGAAAAGTATCACAAATTTAAGAAATTTAAATTGACTGATATGACGGAAGATTTAGAAGATCAAGAAAATTGGTCAAAATGGAAATTATGACATCAAAAAGGTTGGCTGAAAATGCAAAAATTAACAGTAAGGATTTCTTAAATACATTAAGGGTAAGCAAAATGTTAGAATTGGGGAGTACCCTTGAGGGATGATAAAGAACCGTTTTTTGATTATGAGAGGGCTTATTAAATTCTGATTTTCCTTCAGATTTTACTAACAAAAATTTCAGCAGTATTCCACATCTTAAACAATTGATAGATGGAAACAAGATTATTGCATTAATTTTAAGCTTGATAATAATAATAAATTGGGAAGTTTAAAGAGGGATAAGGCTCCTGTGCCAGATAATATCTCTCCAAGGGTTTTGAAGGAGATTACGAGTTGGATATGTAAACCACTTGCTAGTGGGCAGGTGCCAAAGGATTAGAAGTTAGCTAATGTCACTCCCCTTTTCAAAGCAGGTAATAAATATTATCCAAGTAATTATAGACCTATGTGTTACATCAGTTGTGAGACATGTTTTGGAAACTCTGATAAAAGAGCCCCCAGTGGCACAGCGATATGTCTGCAGAGTTACAATGCTAGAATCCGGGTTTCAATACCTGTGTTGGGCAGAGCACAGATACCCCATTGTGTTGCTTTGTGCTTAATTTCAAACAAACAAACTGATAAAAGATGCTTTGCAAAGTCATTTAACAAAGTTTAGAATTTTACTGGATAGTCAACATGGTTTCACAAAGGGAAAATCTTGCCTTACAAATCTTTTGACATTCTTTGAAAATGTTACTGCTTGTATAGATGAGGGTAAGGGTGTATGTAGATTTGGTGTATCTGGATTTTCAGAAAGCATTTGACAAGGTGCCACATAAAAGGCTTGTAAAAAATTTACTCTCTAGGTGTGAAGGATAAGTTAGCTAATTGGATAGAAGAGTGGCTGGATTAAAGAAAGCAGAAGGTTGTTATAAATGTTACAAGTGAGGTACCTCAAGGTTCAGTCTTAGGACCTTTGATGTTTTTGATTTACATGAATGACATAGATGAAGGAATGGTCGATAAATTACTTAGATTTGCTGATAACATTAAGGTATTGGTTGTTGCTAACTGTGAAGAGGATGCTGCTGTTTTGTAAAAGGATTTAGATCGTTTAGTGTGTTGGGCAAATAAATGGCAGTTGAGTTTTAATTATAATAAATATAAGATAATGCACGTGGGTTAGCACAATTTGAATTATACGTATAATTTCGATGGGAATAACCTTAACAGTGTCATAAAAGAAAGGGATCTTGGTGTAATGGTTGATCAGTCTCTTAAGTCATCCAAGCAGTATGCTGTTGCTAGTGGCAGAGTAGATAAGATTTTAGGTTGTATCTACAGAAATATTGAATACAAGTCTAAAGAGGTTATAATTTCATTGTATGGGTCACTGGTTAGCCACATTTGGAGTATTGTATTCAGTCTTGGGCTCCTTACCTTAGAAAGGGCATTGAATTGTTGGAAAGGGTTCAGAGGAGGGCTGCTAGAAAGGTGCCTTGGATCGAGGAGTTGTCATATGAGGAGAGGTTAAGGTCTCTGAAATTGTTTTCTCTTGAAAAAATAACAGTTAGAGGGGATGTAATTTATGTGCTTAAGATTGTAAAAGGATTTGATAATGTTGGAACATCATCTTTTTTCATACTTAGCGGCAGAAATATTAGGACTAGGGAACACAAACATAGATTTTGGCAAGGTAGTAGTCATCTTCAGCTAAGACAGTTTTATTTTTCTAAGAGGGTGGTTGGCTTCTGTAATTGGTTGCCTTCAGATGTTGTGGGGGCAGTAAATTTAAATGAGTTTAACAGAAAGCTCGATAACAATATGAATAATAAGGGCTGGCTTTAAGATTTTTTAAAATTTATTTATTTAATTGTTTAGTTTAGAGGATGGGACAGCCGAGATGGACCAATAGGTCCCTTGTTGTCCCTAAACATTATGTTATGTTAATAAAGGTTTTTATTCTGAATTACTTTCTGACAGTTTGTTATCAATGAATAAACGTTTTAAATGGACAACATTTACAGTAAAGCAGGGGTAGATATAATTCAAATCAAAATTATAAGGATACTGACCATTCTGTCTAATATAGATTTAAAACAAATACAAAATCGATGCCGCAAAAAGTGATACACATGCTGATTCTAAAAACCACTTCCATTCAGTTAAAAGAAACAAGTAATAAAAAAACATTTTGTAAATATCAAATGATGTAGCGATGGTAGTGCCAAAATGAATGCAAATAAGCATATAGGGATGATACAGCTATACATAGATCATCCCTACCATGGCTTTCAATATTGAAATTTAATAATATACTGTAAAGTGCATGAATAAAAAATGGTTACGAGGTCGGTAAATTCGTAGCGAGAGTCTGTAAGAATCAAGACTTGTGGCTTGGTATGGCCAGGTGGTTAGGGCGCCCAACTCTCAATCTGCGGGTCACGGGTTCGAGTCCCCATCCCACCAAACATGCTCGCCCTTTCAGCCGTAGGGGCGTTATATTGTGACATCAATCCCACTATTCGTTGGTAAAAGAGTAGCTCAAGAGTTGGCAGTGGGAGGTGATGACAAGCTGCCTTCCCTCTAGTCTTTCACTGCAGATCGCTCTCGTGTAGCTTTGTGCAAAATTCCAAACAAACCAAATCAATCAAAACACATTTTGACTCAACTTGATTTTTCTTGTACGTAAATCCTAGGCTCTTAGTTACACTACATTGATGCCTACCCTGACATAATTATGATAAACAAACTGCATACCAACAGTCAGGAATATATAACTTTCAACTGCAGTAATATTAAAGTCAAGTGTGCATTTTACAGTGTAACATTAAATTTTAATATTGAAGTCATGTAGGGATGTTTTATATATAGCTGTATCATCCCTATACTCTTGTTTGCATTTTTGGCACTGCCATCCCTACGTCATTTTACACTTACAAAATGTTTTTGTTGCTTGTTTTGTGACGTTTTTTCTCCTGACTGAAAATTAGTGTAATCTATGAATGTGTAATAAAATTTACCATTATGAGTATTGATTTCTTTTTTACTCCTTAACTTCAAACATAATGTAGGGTTTGGCTCCCTAAAGACACTGATTGTATAGTGTACAAAGCATTGAGTATTCTACATGGTACAGTCATCTAATGTTCATATATTATTGGCTAGTAATTCCTGTTTCACCCTGTATTTAAGCTTTTGAAAGGAACATAGGCCCGGCATGGCCAGGTGGTTAGGGAGCACGACTCGCAATCTGCGGGTCACGGGTTCGAAACCCCGTCCCACTAAACATGCTCGCTCTTTCAGCCGTGGGGGCGTTATAATGTTAGGGTCAATCCCACTATTCGTTGATAAAAGAGTAGCCCAAAAGTTGGCGGTGGGTGGTGATGACTAGCTGTCTTCCCTCTAGTCTTACACTGCTAAATTAGGGACAGCTAGCGGAGATAGCCCTCGTGTAGCTTTGCGCGAAATTCAAAACAAACAAAGGAACACAAAATTTCTGTAAAAAAAGCTAACTTCAAAGGGATAATGATGACATCGTTTACACTAGAATTATGTTGTGTTTTTTTATTGCTACTAGCTATTACGACTAAATGATGACACCGTGCCCTGTCCAGAAATACATAGAGTTGATTTAGGTTTAAACTGACGTTAATGATAAAGTAGTTGTACAGTTATCTCGAGTGAAACGACAAGAAAGATGAATAATTTGGTGGGTTGGTCACTTTCTGATTTGATATCTTATCGATGGTTTTGACCTTGCTTTGGGACTTGTTGGGTAATAAAACAAATGAAAGTGAGTGAAAATCTTCTTTTAAAGTAAAACTCTCTGTCATTGTCGATTTTTAGCTTGCATATTTGTATTAAGCCTATTAAGTACACTAGCCATCTCTACATACAGTGTCTACCGACTCTGTGATAAATTCTTGTTTATTAATTTTGTCTCAATTATTAGCCTGATTTGGTGCACTCGTAGTTGCATTACATTCAGGAATAGTCATCGCGATGCAAAAAATGCTGGATAGTGTTGACTTATCTCTCGATATATGGTTGGTCTAAAATTAAGAATTCTGAAACAACAAATAAACACATTTCAGTCCAGGTCGCTGACTGTAAGGATGTAAATTACTGGACTGGTTAAACAAAGTCACATTGTTTACTTGCTCTTACATGTTAGCTAATCTGTATTGTCTCGAATAGTGAATCATAAAATAAACATTAAGATCGTTGTATAAACAACAAAAGATACTACTTTGGTAAATAAGTGGCTCATATATTGTCGTAGTTGCTGAATCCAATCTTTTGTGAATATTGTTTTAACTTTAGCCTCAGGCAATGCCGATATAAAGTTATAATACTAAATTCTGAAATATATTCTCCATTGTAAAAGTCCCTTATTATGTTCATACATATTTCAATCATTGTTGCCTTTATCCAAAACTAATCTCCAGAAAGTTTAATATTAGGTTCTTTGCATCTGGACGATTCTAAAATGAATACCTATGCTCTCTACTTCCTGAAAGTAAATAATATGTTGTAATAGATTTGTTAACACTGATATATTAACACTTGTTTTCTTATATTCCATTAGTCTTCTGAATGTTTGAATAACAGAGACTTTAGAAACAACATTTAGATGATATATTTGCCTAATAAAATATGTGCTTAATATGAACTGTTGAACTCCTAACCAACTGTTGTATTATTCATATAATTGTGTTTTGTTCTATTGATCGATCTTATGCTCTCATAAATCGTAGAACAAATTATAAACAACAATGGAAGATCATTGCTATTCTGTATTAATCATGAACACCTAAAATGTTTACTAAACTGTAACACTTTATGTTACTTTCAAATTTGTGAAGCATAGGTAACAGAAACTTTTTCTCTTTATATACGAAATAAGCGGATGAGTAAAAACATCTTTACATATCTATTAACTTAGATACATAATACCATGTAGGATAAAGAAAATTTGGTAAATCAAATTTATAGAAACCCATTGGTGCTTGTCGATAGCGGTAGGGTTACTTTGATTTGTTTGTTTGTTTTGGAATTTCGCGCAAAGCT
>NW_013668941.1:117053-120510 GCF_000517525.1 Limulus polyphemus
GGGTGAGCATGTTTGGTGGGATGCGGATTCGAACCCGCGACCTTCAGATTGTGAGTCGAGCGCCTTATCCATCTGGCCATGCCGGGCCAGGTTACTTTGAACTTGATTTATTAATTAGGTTAATATTAATTGCCACGCATCTGCGAAAGTGCAAAGTTATAATCGGGTATTTTCTCGCCATAGCACATATCAGCTTATATTTTCACGATTTTAGCATACATTTTAAAGTGGAACCTTTTGATATTTCTCAGCATACCCTTTTTTAATATTTAACGAAATTCCAAGTGAAAAGTGTTCTTAGAGTTAACGAGAATGGTATCTTTTTTCAGTATTGTTTTTGCTGTGTGTTACTCAGTTAGAGCAATTTTAATTACATTAATTATACAACAAAGCTATTAATATTCTAGCTTTTGTTGAATAAACCTATCTAATCCATGTTACAGCTGTCAAAAGTACTACACTGATTTGTCTACATTAGTATTGTGACGAAAAGAAGTGACAGAATCAAAGCTAACTGCAATAGGTATATAATACTGTACATGTGTTTTACGTAAAGAGAAACTGATTTTTACGTGTAGTTGCTAGAAAGTTTTTAACTATTAGGTAATGCGAACATTTAATATTTTTGTCTGTAATTAAAGAAAGGTGTTTTCTGTCACGGTAAAAAAGGTTTGAATAGGAATTTTACAGAAATTCCAACTATTCTTTGCTCATATTTAATAATAATACACTGTTTATGAAAAATCGTATACAACGTTATCTAATAAAAATATTATCATAAAATAATAACTCTTAAACTTATGTAATGTCTTTAAGTTAAGTAAGAAAATATATGTTTTTTATAAAGCTCACTGTGTATACATACGTATTTCTATATAACATTATATTTTGTGTACCTTATTATTTAATACAATACCTCGCCGAATGGGTTGGTACTGTAAAAACTTCAGGTGATATTTGTTGATTTCAATAACTGTATACAAGTACTGTACGTGTCCACGAGCATTAACCAATTAGATTTACCTTCTGTCGGTGAGCAAAATGACATGTTCAATTAAACGAATCTTACGTGAAATCCCCAAACTTGCCTTAAGCATGCCAGGGGGATTTGCTAAGGCGAGCTACTGTAGCACCGCTAGTAAAAGCTGATGTCAGAGCAAATCATAGTTTTAATCGATTTTTCAACTGTGGCAACCATAGTCGTTGTTGTTGTGGCCTAGATTTTGTAGTGTCAGTACAGGCTGTTATGTTCGACCTGGGGCATTCCTTGTACATGTGGATTTTCCAATGTATAACAGAAAATTAAAGGAAAAAAATAGAACCATATACTTTGACTTTAACATTGTGATAAATCTAGAATAAGCGAGCGTTTCGAGAGTTGTGCGTCCTTTAATAAAGTCGAAAGCAGTCATTTGGTTCTGACGAATATATCTTTTACTGGGTATGCAACACAGGTGTTAGTTCACTTATACGTGCGACAAATGATATGAAAATAAATTTCCTCTGTATATCGTTAATTCAATAATAATATGTATATAGGTCAATCAGATTTAACTTTTATTCTTACATGATTAAGAAAGAGCGTGCAGTATTTAATGCCAAGATGTTTAATAATCTTCTCAAAGTAAAGATGGTATTTTTTATGTCAATCTAATTTTCAACATATATTTGGTTAAAAAAGAAAATAATTTAGATAGCTAAAGAAATTAAAAGTGCGTGACGTCTACCAGAATCAAAAATCAAACAGATCGAGGTGAATGTTTTGAAGTTGTTGTTGTTTTTAATTATCACATTCAAACATAAAACTACATAGTTTATTTGTAGTTAGGGGAGAATAAATGTAATGTCTATAAGGTGTATTTTATCTCATACCTCTGCTTTATTTCTTTAAGAGTGTAGTGATTTAATAGAAAAACCAAGCTAGTGTACTGTTCAAAGAAATGCGCTATATCATTTAGAAATCTCGTATAATAAAACAGTTCATAAAGAAATTACATAACATTATATAACTATATGTTCTTTTTTTGTGAATATTTCTTTTACAGTTCAGAAATAATCGCCCCAGTGGGTTTCGATACCCGTGGTGGGCAAAGCACAGATAGCCCATTGTGTAGCTTTATGCTTAATTACAAACAAACAGAAATAATCTGCAAGCTTTGCTTTTGAAAGCTGTTTTGTTTATTTTGGAAAATTATCTAAATTTTCAGCCCTTAAATCATCATCATCTTTGTTCCTGTTTATTCCAAGAGAGCAATAAACTCAATTTAAAAAAATTAGTTGTGTGTTTCTTATAATTATCGAATCATTCGATCTCGCTAACTTAAAAGATTATTAAAAACAAAAATGAATTATCATTTTCAAGCTCTTTAAAATGTATTGAGACTTCATAACCTTTTGTAACTTAAAAGAAAGGAAAAAAATTGCTCTAGGCCTAACACTCCAGCTATACTTACTAGTTACGTACAATTAAACTTAGACTGTGATAGTCAAAACTAACTTCTGTTTGTGATATTATAGCCTTAAATTTAGTGGGCTTCTCATTGTTGAATTTATATAACGGTAATCATTGTTGACTTACAAGATTAATGAGTGCTTGAAGTTTTATTTTGAATATACCAGTGGCTTATGTTTGTAAAATTACTTATTTCCTGGAAGCAAAAAGTTTCGCATTTTTGAGATTTAAGCTTAAATATTTTGCGACTAAAAATATTTAGTACAACAAAATAACAGTCTAATCATAAGATACATTAAGTATGACCTTAACTCGAGTTTTGATACCCCCGAAGGCAGACTACAGATAGCTCATTGTGGAGCTTTGCGCTGGAAAACAAGTACGCAGTGTGACCTTGAAGATAATTTTGAGTTATGTCCCAGTAATGAGTTGGAGAAGCATATTTGGCATGGTAGAGAGTATTCTTTCATCAGATAATCTAACTCAGACGCCATGTTGAATGTGCTATGCAATTTGAACTTCTTACTCAAAAAGCTATGAGTTATTTTTCAAAGTTTTGTTTATTTAAGCATAATATGTTACACATTTTTATATTTTTTATTGACAATACAATTGAGAATTACATTTTTTGTAATGGTTTACAAATCTCTGCGGAGTAGCACTCCTCGGCATGTTGCGGTGGGACCTCGAAAACTAACATTATAAATTAACTCTTAAAAACAGAAATGTGTAATTATATTGTAATAACGATATAAGAATATATATATATGATCAAAATATCACAAAAGAATTAAATGAAAAGAGAGGGCCCGGCATGGCCAGGTGGTTAGGGCGCTCGACTCCCAATCTGAGGGTCGCGGGTTCGGATTCCCCGTCACACCAAACATGCTCGCCCTTTCAGCCGTGGGGGCGTTATAATGTGACGGTCAATCCCACTATTCGTTGGTAAAAGAGTAGCCCAAGAGTTGGCGGTGGGTGGGGGTGACTAACTGCCTTCCCTCTAGT
>NW_013668941.1:120709-129130 GCF_000517525.1 Limulus polyphemus
ACACTGCTAAATTAGGGACGACTAGCGCAGATAGCCCTCGTGTAGCTTTGCGCGAAATTCCAAACAAACAATGAAAAGAAAATCATTTACAGTTCTAAAGTTGAAATGTCAAATGTTCTCACTAATGTTTTGTTTGTTTTACAGCACCTCACGTGAATCCCATCAGGGAATGTAGCAGCAGTTCTGCCATCTCGTGGAAAATTTCTGCATCTGCACTTCAAGTGGCTGTTATCTGGCTTTTTGTCGTAGCTTTTATTCAAGAAAGGAGCATGTCCGTAATCAACAATATATAAACTATCATTTCTTCCTAGTTCTCCCAACTCTACTAGCTGATTATCACTAAGGTGGTTCTGGATGATAATAATAATATGTTTGTGTATACAATAACGTTGTGAGATTTTACACATGGAGCCAGATATTTCCACAGAGCAATAATTCAGCACATTTTTCTTTGTTCTGTAATAGTGCGTTATAAAATCCAAGCCTGCATGCACTGAAACGAGAATACTTAAAATATGATTTCGTATTTTACACTTATTACCGCAGTATTTAGTCAATACACTTCATATATATATACATATATGCATACACAAACAAGCATGTTTTATAAATATACTCTCTGAAAATGTTGTACTGGCGAACAGCATCAGAAAGTCGCATAATAACTAATTAAGACGCATGTGGCCTGAACGTAAAATTATGTAAAGATGTTGAAATTTTGGTAAACCAAAAACTCCGGCCCAGTTTTGGATAAACTAGAAGAAAAGTTCTAGATGCGCCACAAACTGACGTGAGCTACTATTGAAGTACCTGTTGCAGATTGTTGATAAGTAATGTAGATAATAGTTGAAGAAACAGCCGTTATATTGACTACTCTTACATTGTTTAAACGTTTATTAGTAAATGCACATATTTTCGAATTTCTCACACTAGAAAGCATATTGACTACTTTGCAATATCTGTAAATGTGCCATCCTGTTCCAAAATTTAGTACGGGTCATTATTAAATGTGTATTCAGGATCTTGTCTTTTGATACAAGATTACAGGTAATGACGTCACGTAGCTATTAGAGTAAAATATTCGTGACTAGTAGCGTATATTGAAAGTTGCTTTGATTGTGATTTAATACGTAGTTAGAGCTTTATTTGACTTTTTTTTTCATATTATCATACTTTTTGTTTTAGTTTAACGTTTTTAACTTCTGCAAATGAGAACATAAGCACAGTTATTTATCTGTTATTTCTTAGCGGATGGAACTTTTTTGGCATAAAGACAAGTATAGAAAGTAGTGTCATCATGACTAATTCAGTAAGATCACTATGTTAGATTCACATTTGAATCATCAGAGTTTCCATGTGTTAAAAGGACACGTGTATCTATCATTTTACTCCTTGTAGAAAACGGAAAGCACTCATCCTATTTGGATAAAACTTCAGTAAATATTTCGCTTCATTAGTAATGTCCTAAATTCAGTAAACGAATCTTACAAGATAATTAAAAGCCTTTGAACCAACGGTACATTCCATTTATTATCTTACACGTTTCATTGTGCTGCATGTACTTCTAAATTTTTCAGCTTTGTATCTGAATAATATTCCATTTGAATATGTTGTTGAAGCATCAAAACATAAGATCAATTCTTCCTAAACAAGAGGTCGTCTAATGAGTTCATTTTTGAAATAAAAACAACAGTATATAAAAGATATTTGACCATGAACACAGGAGGTAACCTCAAGATTGTTATCACTGACGTAATCTTAATACTCTACTTAAAATATTATAATGATATTTTATAATTCCAATTTGTTGAGTAGAAACAGAATTCAGTGTGTTTAATATGAATACTTAAATGAACTTAACAGAATAGAGCTAACAGAAAAACCTAACAAATATGTACTAAACCGTATAATGTATTTGCATTTAATATGATGTTTGAAATAGTTTAGGAGTTAATTTAGAGAAAGGTATAAAGCGCATTGATTTTATATTATTGATTTCATTTCTACTTTATTTTGTTTATTTAACGTTATATTCAGTTTGAGATGTGTATTACTGTGTTGGAGTTGTGAAGCTGTCTTCAACACTATATCATATTATACTATTAATGCCATAGATACCTCAATTGTTGCTTTTACTGTTTTGTGTAGTATTAGTTTGGCTCTCAGAAAATGAAGCTCCAGATATTTACGTCACAAAACCCTCTGGTACATGTGTTTTAGATACTCATTATATATCTATATAAAAAGTGGTTCCGTGTACTGTGTCTCCGTTGATCTCAAGTAATATTGCTGTACGCGTTGTTTACAGTCAGTACAGATTTGTAAATGTACGTATATGTTCCAATTGTTTCGTGAATGTTTCAAAATCCATCTATGCACGGTATTCGTTGATGGTGATAAATACAGAGTCAAGTTATGATAAACTCCTGATTAATTATACAAATAAAGCAGTGGTTGAGCATAACCTTCCATCTCTAGTTAGCAGTCTAGTAGATTAAGTTGTAGATCTAGATATTGAACAAAGAACGCATATTTAGAAGTAACAGAAGTGATTTGAATTTTAACTTTTACCATTGTAGTAGTCTTATACCAGAGTAAAGTGGCTCCATCTATGTGATTAGTGTTTGTCTTTAAAAATCTAAGTGTCGCAAATTCCATATAAAGTGTTTATTCTTGTTGAATAATTATAGAGGAATGTATTGTACGGTTATTGGGAAAATAAGGAAAATAAAAACAGTTAAGTTAAGTTTTCACTTGTATTCTTTCTTAGAGTGTCTCCAAATCAGCTTGTCGTACAGCATAACATTAGTTTACATACACAGAAGACCCAAAAGTAAGGAATCTCAAAATAACTCAAACTGATCTAAAAATTTGAACATAATAAGTCCTTTGATTTTGAGCTTATAGGCTATCTACATAAGTTTGTGTTTTATCTTCTCTAATACATATTCATGGTTTGCTTAATTCTCTTTGTTCACTTTAAATAACACTTGATCTTCAGCCTTTATTGTTATGCATCTCACGCCAAGTGATTACAGCAAAACTAACTGTAGGTTACATAATTTTAAGATTATTTTATTTATTTTCAAAAGTAAAACAAGTTTCTTAAAATACATGAATTATTTATCTGTTTAATACTAAAAATAAACGATCTTATAACACCAAAATGTTATTTATATTTAATTAGACACTCAACGTTTCGCTTTACGGCTTCTTCAGGAGCGTTCACTGAAACTGACAGTACAAACCTTCAAATGGTTTAAATAATAAACTCTATTCGAATCTATAACGTGCAAGTATACAGCGTGCTTTTGACATATTAAGTAGTAAAGCTTATTGTTGAAAGAAAAGTACTGTTGAAATAATTGACTGCTACCTGTAGTAAACAAAAGTTATATCAAGGTAATAGAGTGAAATAACAAAAAGATAGGCTAAAAAAATAAAATAAACTAATTAGAATTAAAGACGCCATCCCTTGTCTCTATTCATTTGTAGATGAGAAGAGCTTTTTTGAATTTTCTGTCAGTGTACTTGGTGGCTTTCGTGAGGATTTGTAAGGAGAATGGTGGTTTCAAGTCAGGTGTTACTTGTCCATGATTAGATAAAAGATGATCTGCAACTCGCTTCTTTGATGTTGTTTATAAAGAACGTCAACATGTTCTACTATTCTTATATGTAGGGTTCTTCCGGTTTCTCCGATGTACATATGAAGGCAGATGTTACATTTAAGCTGGTAAACAACAATGGAGTCAAGACACTCATCTTTATGTTACGTATCTGCTTGTTTGATAATTTCCCGTAAAAATTCTTTCCTAGAAACTTCAGCGATACAAGTCCTTTCTTAGTTAAAACTAGTTTATTCTTTCTCGTTACAAACTTTGTAATACACTTAATTTCCACAGTCACTTTAAACTTAAACTACTTTTATAAACACACGCTATAATTCACAGCGATCCACACATTTTACTAACGGTGCCTACTGCTCGCTTGACTCGATTACCTCTATCTTCAATCTCTCTATCTATCTCATTCTGCTTTATTTGCCGGGCTTATATACTAAAAAAGAGTGCGCCTGGAACAGACTAGAGTCTCCAGGAAAATTCAAGATCCTTCGAGAATCTCATGACGTGTTACCAGGGTCACGTGACTTCCGTTGTCGTAAAATTTAGATTGTAACGCGTTTTTGTAAAACAGTTGGCTATATTACATTGTAGGGGAGTGTACTGAGATTTGGAAAGTTGGCTTTTTATGGTTGGACCTGGCCGTTCTATAACTTCAATCGGCAGTTCAGATTTCCTGATTATAGTATTTATTTTCTTGGAGATTGTTTCGTGAATTAGAGGTATTATAGAAATAACCTTTTTTGTGTTATCTTTAGAAAATCGGGTTTTTTCTCCTTGTTTATCTGTGTTTTCTCATGTTGGAAGTACGATGCTGATTTTTGCGCGTCATAGTCCTTGAAAATTTGTTCGATGTAAAAAGGTGGATATTCGTTGCTCAGAAGAAGTGATTTTAGTTTGGAGCTTTTATTGTTTATTTCACTACAGTTGTGATCGATTCTGTTTAATTCTCCAATAATTGCACCTTTCTTTGGGATGCTAGGAGTTGAAGTTAAAGAAGAGAGGTTTTCTAATTGGTTTGTGAAACAAGTTAGATTGTATATTATTATCATTGTCGATTCTTAAAGTAACGTAAAGAAAACCTATGTTTCTCTTGTCATTCGAATGATTGAGGGTGAATTGGATGTTGGGGTCTATGGAATGCAGAAAGTCTAAAAATTGGATTAAAGAAGGAAGACCGTGGTTCCATAGTCCAAACACGTCTTTTGTGTATTTGTTATTAAGGAGAACAATCATATAAAAAAAAGTTACTAGATGGCAGTAACTGCTCAAGATAGTTTTTTTTTTGTAATTTAGACGGCTGTCAATCAAAATAGTTATAGTCACTATGAAAAGAAACTGGAGATTTCATACAATGTTGTTAGTCCATTGTTTTTGTTTTAGAAATATCCTACATAAATAAAAAATAAAATATTAATTCACAAAACCTATACTGGACTATGAAGCCAATCAAAATGTATGTGTTCGCTTGCGGCAAACAAATTTTAAACCTTTTAATTTTTACAGAAAAAAAATGAACAAAATATATCACGTGGTAAACAATCAGTTGTGGCTTAGGTTAATTTATTCTATGGTCAAGAAAATCAAAACAGATCACTGAGCTAGCTGTTGGTGGCCTGATGCGATTAGCATCTTCCTACAATTAATTGGCTAAACCATAGGTTAACAAAAACCTAAAAATTTGTATTAAAAAGTCATATCGTATAGCTAAAGATAGAACTATTTCTAAAATCACATGAACATGTAATGTGGCAGAAATTCACTGGATAATTGCTCTTATTCTTTAGAAGGGAATTTTTGAACCTAAGATTGAGGTTACACCAAGTAGCCGTTAATCATCATGAATACCACCAGATTTGAGACTCACCACGCAAGTAAAACATGACGTATAACGTCACAGATATTTTGATATTTAAAAAGCTTCTCTTGGTACCTTGGCATCAGGTTTTGCCAGACAATGGGTAGTTGCCAGGAAGACTGCTCCAGGAACTGACAACAGCTTACAAACCTCCAAGACCGATCAGACAAAAATGGTCATAAATAAAAATTGACACATTAATCCTCAATGAAATCGGGACAACAGTGTCGCTGTCTTTACTGCCAAAACCATGAAGACTGAAACTAATGGAAAATGATCAAGTTCTCAATGAACCAACAATAACTCCAAGAGTAGATCATCTATAGAAGTTGAACACGTATACTTTTAAGGCAAATACGTCTACACAGAAATGAGAACCTAAGCAAGGAAAGTTTGGAACCACCTTGGACATCAGTATGATGTATTTAGGATATCTGTTTCCACCTGCACCAAACGTGTGACAGTGTACAACCAGTTGATCGTGAGTTGTGACCAAATGGCTTGCGTGACACTAATGACTATAACCTAGTCAGTGAATAGACTACAAACTCAACAAGAACAGTTTTATAACACTGATCTATGAGTGATTAACATAGGACACACGCAAATATATGTTTGAGTATGATATAATTAATCACTTTAATAATCGTAAATTATCCAGATTACATAAGTAACGATTATGTTTTATGTAATCTGTCTTTTTAACGAAGCCGTCTCCTAAAAGGAAACAATTCAAAGTTATAAACTTATAGTCAGTTCTTGATATAAAAATAATAATAACTGTGGCAAAAATGTTCTTTTACATTTAAATATTCTATTAGTAACAGCCGCCCAGTGGCACAGCGGTATGTCTGCGGACTTACAACGCTAGAATCCGGGTTTCGATACTCGTGTTGGGGAGAGCACATCTAATCCATTGTGTAGCTTTGCGCTTAATTACAAACAAGCAAACTATCAGTAACAATAGGTTGTTACTCTTTATCGTCGGTCAAAACGATTAAATAGAAGATTGTTATAAGAAGAATGTTTCGTAATATACGATAACAAACTTTGTCTTTGCGTCTCATATATTATATGGATAAAACTAATTTGATGGCACACTTCTAAATATTTCCTCTATCCACAAATAGCTCAGATGCTCCAATATTGTCGAATAGAATAGATAAGTTTGGTTTGTGTTGAATTTCGCGCAAAGCTACACGAGTGCTATCTGCGCTATCCCTCCGTAATATAGCAGTGAAAGACTAGAAACTATGTAAAGTTTTGGGAGTATTTAAAGTCATTGTTAGTTTCTGTATGTTAGTTTTAAAAGTATGCAAAGTTACGGTTAGTTTTGCTTTGTTAATTTTGGGGTATGCTAGTTTTGAAGCATGTAAAGTTGTGGAACTATATAAAATTATGATCAGTTTAAGGAGTATGTTAAATTATGGCTTATTTTGGTATGTTAATTTTTGGAGTAAGTAAAATTATGGTCAGTTTTGGTATGTTAGTTTCGGGAGAATGTAATGTTATGGTCAGTTTTGGGGGTATGTTAGTTTGGCAGTATGTAAAGTTGTGGTCGGTTGTGAGGTATGTTAGTTTTGTGAGTATGTAAAATTATGATCATTTTGGGGTATATTTTGCGTAGTATGTAAAGTTATGGTCAGCTTTGGGGTCTGTTATTTTTGGAAGTATGTAAATTTATGTTCAGTTTTGGTATGTTAGTTTTAGGTGTATGTTAAATTTGGTAGTATGTAATGTTTTGGAAGTATGTTAGTTTTGGTAGTATGTAAAGTTAAGGTCAGTTTTATGGTATGTTGGTTTTGTGAGTATGTAAAGTTGTGGTCAGTTTTGAGATATGCTATTTTTCGGAGTATGCAAAGTTTTTGGGCGAATTAGTTTTGAGAGTTTGTAAAGTTTTGTGGTAAATTAGTTTCGGGGTATGTTATGTGGTGTGTCGTTTTTTGGGAGAATGTAAAGTTATGGTTACTTTTGAGATATATTGGTTATCGGAATATTAGTTAGTTTTGGGAGTATTTAAAGTTATTGTTAGTTTTTGGGTATGTTGGTTTCGGTAGTATGTAAAGTATAGTAGAAGAATCTTATATCCTTTTTAACATCCGAATTTGAATTTAATTAGTTTATTATCTACTCACTAGATGGCAGGAATGCATCACCACGGCACTCGATAGCAATCGCCCTTTTGTCGTTTGCACTCCGGACGTGGGGTCGTTATAACGTAACAGTCAATCCTACTTTAAGTTGCTAAAAGAGTAGCCAAGAGTTGGGAGTTGGTAGTGATGGTTGCTGACTTCCCGTACTCCCAAAATAAACACATCCCATAACTAACATACTCCCTTAAACATACCCCAAAACTATAACACTCTCCTAAAGGTAACATATTCCCAAAACTATAATACTCCCCTAAAGGTAACATACTCGCAAAACTAACATACCACAAATCTAACTTATTTTCAAATCTAACATAATCTCCTAAACATACCAACAGACACTAAAAATAGCATTTTAGTCTTGGGAATATATAAAGTTATGGTCGATTTGGGGTATGTTAGTTTTAGAAGTATGTACAGTTTTGGTCAGTTTTGGAGTGTTTTATTTTACGCACATGTTATTTTTGGGAGTATGTAAAGTTATGATCAGTTTTTCAGTATGATACTTTGGGGTTATTGGTATGTTTAGGGGAGTATGGTTTTTGATAGTATATTACTTTGGGAGTATGTTAGCTTTGTGGTATGTTAGTTTTATGGGAATATCTAAAGTTTTGGTATGTTAGTTCTGGGAATATGTCAGGTAGGGGTATTTAATTTTTGAGGTATGTTGGTATATATTGGGGTTTTGTATAGGGGTATGTTTAGGTTAGTATGTACACTGAGTGGTCACAAGTAAATATATACCTAATTTTTCGTCATTTAACTGATTTATGCTAACTAATTTGTGTTCACA
>NW_013668942.1:0-2963 GCF_000517525.1 Limulus polyphemus
ATTTTCGTGAACCAGTGCCTTGGGGATTTTATACTCCATTTTATTTTCGTGAACCAGTGCCTTGGGGATTTTATACTCCATTTTATTTTCGTGAACCAGTGCCTTGGGGATTTTATACTCCATTTTATTTCAGCTTGTAATATTGAATTTGTAAAATAATTCGACTAAAATAGTTCAACTGACTACAGCGTGAGCAACTGTAATACAGTCGTAACTGCTATAAATACCTTACTATCGCCACATGTTCGTATCTTTTTTTGTTTGTTTGTTTGAAGTTAAGCACAAAGCTACCCAATGAGCTATCTATGCTCTGCCCACCACGGGCATCGAAACCCGGTTTCTAGCGTTATAAGTCCGCAGACATTCCGCTGTGCTACTGGCAGGTCGTTCTTTTCTACAACTGTGACAAAATACCGGTGAGTTAAATTTATCTCGTATGTGTCAATCAAAACTATAGTTATTCTACATTTGATCTAAATAATCGAAGCTACTGAACTTGATTTTCCTTCCCCACTTAGAATTTTACCTAAGTCAGATAAAATCCCCTAATATCAACTACATACCTGTCAACACTGATAGGTGCCAAATCGGGAGACTTTTTGTGGAGACACTGCAACAGGGAGTAGCGTCCCCCGGGGGAGACATGCTCCATTTTTATACATTCTGGGGAACACCAGACATTTTTTTTTTCATTTACAGTGGGCTTATATACTAAGAGAATCACAGTCATCTGCTAATATTGTTATACACTTTTATTGTAAGAAATGAAACATAAAAAAATACACATATCCTGATTAGTGTTCTTTGTTATATTCCTATGTTGCAATTTTGACATCTTTCAATACCTGCTTGCTGGGCTTGTAGTTACTGGCTGAGGAACCTGAGTTAAACTCACAGTTTAAAAGGGCACATACTGTGTCATGCCCTAAATGAGTCCTCTGTTACGATCTTTCTCACCATTGAAAATGCCATTTCACTCGATGCATTGAAATGTGGTACAACAAGCAGACAGTATAACACAATAAAATATAACAATGTTACACAGTAAATATTTACTTTATCCTGGTTGGCATTCTGTGAAGTTGAATTTTGCAACTCTATTCTTTTTGTTAAATCATTAAAAAGGTTGATATCGGGAGATCCTGGTCGCGTGTCGGGAGATCGGGAAACTCCCGCCGAAATCGGGAAAATCAACCTGGCTTGTAACTAGGAATATTTCAGTCAATAAATAAACGATGTAAAAAAATGTTATCAACTCGTTTCTAAAACTCATTTGAAATACCTTTTTTAGCTTAAATACATCAGAGCAAAGTCCCCATTAGTATTAAAACAATATAATAAGAAGCAGTTAACCAGTTAATCTTGCTTAGTCGGCATTATGAAGTACGATTATCAGTTTAAAAAAAAAACATTCAACGATAAATAAGAACTTTGAAATAAAATAAATAACGATATTATATCATTCTTTTTTTTTCACGTCACTTGAAGATTTTTTGTAATTAAGCACAAAGCTACACAATGGGCTATCTTTGCTCTGTCCACCACGGGTGTCGAAACCCGGATTCTAGCGTTGTAAGTCCGCAGACATACCGCTGTGCTACTTGGGGGCTCACTTGAAGAGACATAAACTGTTTAACATATTTATATGTCTGTGTCAGAAGCTGTAGGACCCGGCATGGTCAGGTGGTTAGGGCGCTCGACTCGCCATTTGAGGGTTACGGGTTCGAATCCCTGTCCCACCAAACATGCTCTCCCTTTCAGCCTTCGGGGCGTTATAATATGACGGTCAATCCCACTATTCGTTGGTAAAAAAGTAGCCCAAGAGTTGGCGGTGGGTGGTGATGACTAGCTGCTTTCCTTTCGTCTTTCATTGCTAAATTAGGGGCGGCTAGCGCAGATAGCCTTCGTGTAGCTTTGCGCGAAATTCAAAATAAACAAACAAACAGAAGCTGTGTTGGTACTTCATTCATCAATTCCGGTTACTCTGGTGGATCAACCGTAATTTTACAGAATTACGACGTTAAAATATTCGGTTCGATTCCTAGCGGCGGACAGATCGTTCATTGCGTAGCTATGCGCTAAAACAACAACAGCGTCTTTACACCTTTATTCTGTAGTGATAATTCTTTTTTGAAAATATTTCTCTCAGTTTGAAATCAAAACATACGATTAAGGGTTTTCGTTGATTTAGAATTATATAACTATTATATAAAGAGAAACCACTTTATTATGCTTTGGTTGCACTGGGTATTATGTAAAGTAGCCTGATGCTCATTCATAACTCGTACGAGTTATGAATGAACAGTTGGCTGCTTTACGTGATACCTAATGCAACCCTAACTAAGAATGGAGTGAGGTTTAACAAATCTCCCTATGACTCCTGTAAACATTTACATACGTAATCGGGAAATTCTAAAGTTTGGAAAACGTTCTTCTAGTGTTGATTAAAATTGCATTATATGTGCAGTTAGTGCCTGATAGGAGTGACAATTTGAATTTTTAACACTAATTTCAAGAACGTGCAGAGGACATTAATAGGGTGGGGGCTCACTGACAAAAAGGGACACTTTTCAAGTTGTGCAAGGTAAGTCTTTTTTTTTCTTTTCTTTTTTTTTTGGAGATAGAGGTGTACGTGTTAGGGGGGACTGTGGGCTGCCTCTGGTACACAAAGGATAATCAGGCATACCTTTTAGTAATTGTGAACATTTTTATGACATTTTTTTTGGACATAAGTGCAGAAAATCAGGGGTTTGAGCCATTCTTTTGTGCACGTCACTGACTGATTTTTTCTACTGTTTTAACATCAGTGGTACAGAACAGATGTAACAAATTTGGTACAGTTTAAAGTTGTTAAGAAAGACATTTACTCCCTTTCCTTGCGAGTCGCATGAATGGAACAAGTTGTATGCTTCACCAGACACCTGCTGATACCTTAACAAGTTGGATACCTTACCATACACCTG
>NW_013668942.1:3611-18773 GCF_000517525.1 Limulus polyphemus
TAACAAGTTGTATGTTTTACTAGATACCTGTTAATACCCGAACAAGTTGTATGCTTTACCAGACACCTGCTAATACCTTAACAAGTTGTATGTTTTACTAGATACCTGTTAATACCCGAACAAGTTGTATGCTTTACCAGACACCTGCTAATACCTTAACAAGTTGTATGTTTTACTAGACACTTGTTAATACCCGAACACGTTGTGTGCTTCACCAGTTACCTGCTGATACCTTAACAAGTTGGATGCTTTACCATACACCTGTTAATACCCGAACAAGTTGTATGCTTTACCAGACACCTGCTAATACCTTAACAAGTTTTGTGTTTTACCAGACACTTGTTAATACCCGAACACGTTGTGTGCTTTACCAGACACCTGTTAATACCTTAACAAGTTTTGTGTTTTACCATACACCTGTTAATACCCGAACAAGTTGTATGCTTCACCAGTTACCTGCTGATACCTTAACAAGTTGGATGCTTTACCATACACCTGTTAATACCCGAACAAGTTGTATGCTTTACCAGACACCTGTTAATACCTTAACAAGTTTGTGTTTTACCAGACACTTGTTAATACCCGAACAAGTTGTATGTTTTACCAGACACCTGTTAATACCCGAACAAGTTGTATGCTTTACCAGACACCTGCTAATACCTTAACAAGTTTGTGTTTTACCAGACACTTGTTAATACCTGAACAAGTTGTATGTTTTACCAGACACCTGTTAATACCCGAACAAGTTGTATGCTTTACCAGACACCTGCTAATACTTTAACAAGTTGTATGTTTTACCAGACACCTGTCTGGTAAAACATACAACTTGTTAAGGTATTAACAGGTGTCTGGTAAAGCACACAACGTGTTCGGGTATTAACAAGTGTCTGGTAAAACACAAAACTTGTTAAGGTATTAGCAGGTGTCTGGTAAAGCATACAACTTGTTCGGGTATTAACACCTGCTGATAACCGAACAAGTTCTATGTTTCACCAGACACATGTTAACACATGTTCTCGTTCAAAAATGTAACTCTACTCAATGTAAAAAGTGTGGTTGGTTCGTAGAAGTCGTACATATACCGTACAGAGTACATGATGTAACTTTTTAATATTTGACTATGGTGTTCAGTTCCATCTTTTTGTGTGTGTTTGGGGGGGAGGCATAGAGCACTTTCTATTTGAAATTATAACTTTTAATAGACAACTGAAAGGGTATTTATTGTGCAAAAAGTTTGAAAGTTACGCTTACATAGGAATAACAACAGATAGACAAACAGGTAGATAGATAGAAGTACTCCTAACAAAGCGAGTTAAAATGCTTTATTGAAACACCCCTTTGTTGTTATTTTTAGAGTTTTCACGAAAGCTATACAAGAGTTATTTGCGTAAAGACGACCCTATTTTTGAACTTATAGACTAGTGGGAAGGCAGCTTGTCAAAAATACTCACTTCTAACTATTTGGCTATTCTGACCGAAATAGTGAGGTTTGGCCGCTACTCTTACAGCGCGTTCATGCACGTTTTTTTTTTTCAACCAGGGGACTCGAACCGTAAACCCTCTAATTTCCAGACCAGGCACGCAAACCAAGAGAGACGTTGGACCTTGAGACGCTCGTACGCGAACAAAACGAACGTGATATCATGAAACTGTTATTGTTCCGTAATATATAGTCTAATCCAAGTAGCTGAGTGCGTGTACTTTCGAATCAACTCACCGTTTTCCAAAACTCAAGAAATTACAAATTCAATATTCTGTCCACAAGAACAAAGAAACAACATGAACGTAGGAGTAGAACGCTCGAACGGATGATACATTTGCCACGTGAGCTTATTTTTTCCGGAAGATTTCAATATAATAGCTTCAAAGTGACCTCACATGACTCAATTTCAGTGTAATTGCTTCAAAGTGACCTCACATGACTCAATTCCTGTTACCGTCAAAAAAAAAAAAATCTCGTTTGGCTGTGGCGTTGTTTTTATGTATAGTAGATGCGAGACCCCGCGTAAATGGAAGGCTGATGTTATCTGTGATGCAAAACCCTACGCTATTACAAAGTGAATCATAAAAATAATATATATAAGTAATAAGAAACGTATTCTGTCCAACAGAACAGCAAGTGTTTCTGCATACTAACAACGTGTTAATTCTCCTAAAAATTAGAAGTAAGTTATTATTTTTGTGCTTATGTTTTTTCTCTTAACTCTTTATATTAATTTAGCATATTATTACTATTAAACGTGTTTTTCGTTCTAACTTCAGTGTGGATTTGATGACTTCTATATATTTTGGATATCCCATCAAATGTTTTATACAATATTAATTTACACCAAGGGGATCTCGATACCATTTACGTCTATCTGAAGTAGTAACAACAACAACAACAACAAACGTTCTCAGCCATCAGCCTATATTAATTTAGCATATTATTATTATTAAACGTGTTTTTTCGTTCTAACTTCAGTCTGGATTTGATGACTTCTATATATTTTGGATATACAATCAAATGTTTTATACAATATTCATTTATATCAAGGGGGGTCTCGATACTATTTACGTCTATCTGAAGTAGTAGCAATAACAACAACAACAAAAAACGTTCTCAGCCATCAGCCTATTAGTCCATACTAATCTCTCTGTTATGGAAGTAACCAGGGGTTGGATGTTAAAGGGGGTGGGGGAATTGTCAAATGACTTCGTAGAATTATTTCAACGTTTAATATTAGGTAAATAAATGCAAAGATGGCTACTGGTGGAGGAGGCAATGAAGTAATAAGAAGTAATTATTTTTAGTTACTAAGTTTTACGTTTTATTGAATATGAACAATGAATTGAAAATGCTGTAAATTTCAGGAACCGTGTCCCCCCCCCTCCCCCATACCTACTCTTTAGTTACACTTATGAAATTCGCTCTTACGTATATTTCAGGCTATCTGTCTCCGAATCATTTTGTTTTTTTATATTATCATTAAAACAGATTTTTAAAGATTTTATAATCATGTTGTATTTTATTTTTAAAAAATACCATTTTGTACACTTATTTTCTATCTATTAGTAACATATGAACGCATGTATTTTGCTGTTTGTTCTATAATTTGCAACATGTGAGCTCACAACAGGTTCGTTACATCATTTCTGCGCACAGCGAAGCACGTGTCACTTAATCATAATATCATAAAATTCAGTGAGAAACCCTATGCGTGTATTCATAAGCTCTTCCTTGTATTTCAAACTGAACACCGGATATAAGTGATAATATTTATTTGTATAATTTTTATATCTATTGTAACGGCATTTTGTATTTATGTCACGTAATAATATGCAACAAAAGTAAGAACAGAATCAGAATGGCATGTTCTACCTAGAATGCTGAAGCGGAAACAGACCTTACGTTTATGCATCCAACAATCACCATAAACATTTACTCGGTGTGAAACATTTAATGGTAAGCGGAAGCATATAGAATTGTTTTCATGAAATATCAAACCTTATGAAAACTTTTACAACTTCCTCATGCGTTAAACGATTTTGGCAGTGTTAGAAACGTTATTTGTGGCTAAAGCTATGAATTAGGAACGCAAAACACAACTCGTTCAAAATGACGATGGAAATATGTTAAGAACTTCAGGATACAAAGTGTCTTGTTGTTTACTTTCCAATTGTGGCTCAGGTGTCTTTCTGTCTGCTGTCCAACTAGAGCTCAGGATATAAAAATGTAATTTTGTCTACCGTCCATGGAGCTAAGGATACAAAGTGTCTTGTTGTCTACTGTCCAAATGTAGCTCAAGATAAAAAGGGTCTTGTTGTCTACTGTCCAATTGTAGCTCGAGATAAAAAGGGTCTTGTTGTCTACTGTCCAATTGTAGCTCAAGATACAGAGTGTCTTGTATATCGTCCAATCGTAGCTCAGGATACAAAGTGTCTTGTTGTCTACCGTCCAACTGGAGCTCAGGATACAAAGTGTCATGTTGTCTACCGTCCAACTGGAGCTCAGGATACAAAGTGTCATGTTATATATCGTTCATTTGTAGCTCAGGATACAAAGGGTCTTGTTGTCTACTGTCTAATTGTAGCTCAGGATACAAAGTGTCATGTTATATATCGTTCAATTGTAGCTCATGATACAAAGTGTCTTGTATACCGTCCAATTGTAGCTCAAGATACAAAGTGTCATGCTATATATCGTTCAATTGTAGCTCATGATACAAAGTGTCTTGTATACCGTCCAATTGTAGCTCAAGATACAAAGTGTCTTGTTGTCTACCGTCCAACTGGAGCTCAGGATACAAAGTGTCATGTTATATATCGTTCAGTTGTAGCTCAGCATACAAAGGGTCTTGTTGTCTACTGTCCAATTGTAGCTCAAGATACAAAGTGTCTTGTCTACCGTCCAATTGTAGCTCAGGATACAAAGTGTCTTGCTGTCTACTGTCCAACTGGAGCTCATGATACAAAGTGTCTTGTATACCGTCCAACTGGAGCTCAGGATACAAAGTGTCATGTTATATATCGTTCAATTGTAGCTCAGGATACAAACTGTCTTGTTGTCTACTGTCCAATTGTAGCTCAGGATACAAAGTATCTGTTTATGTACCGTTCAACTGTAACTCAGAATTTAAAGTGTCTCATTATATACTATCCTAATGTGTGAAGGTAATTTTTGCCTTGACTTATTTTTGGTAGCTTCCGTTAATTTGCTAATTTAATCCTGTGATCTATACCTAAATGAAGGCCTGTAAATAAAGAACAAATGTATCATTTGGGGTGTATGTACATGCCTTTCGTCAGGAGCTCGAAGTGAGGAAATGCGAGTTTACTATCGGAAATGACGTTTTAACCGCTCTGGTAAACATCTGCTTCTGAACGTCTGTATGTTACAAGTGGTAGCCTTACGCCATCCTTTTATGAAGCTATTTACATTCGGGTTGGTAACATTACTTACGAAACGTTACGCGATAAATTCAGTGTTCCGAGTAACATACAAAATATACTTTATCATTTTAATGCCCTGATGTAGTAATCATCACTTAATATTAAACCTATAAATTTTGAAAAATTTAGGCCTAGTGTAAACACTAGCATTTAAATCTATATAGCACGTCTAGATGCCGCGTAGCCCTAAAGTAATATAATATTTATAAGGAAGAAAAACTCTCCAGGTTGAACCGAAAGGTGATTCATCCAGTGTCTTATATCTTTCAGTCATTTGTAGAAAGCAAAGGTTAGATGAATGATTTTGTCAAGTGTTTTTATGCACTTTGTGTGTTTCAGAATTGGTTTAGGACTTCTTTTTAAGACTATATATAGATATATATAATACACTGAACTTTCTCGCACATAAAACTGTGCATGTCCTGCATATATATCCTTCTTAACGGTGTAAGAGAGCTGGTATGTGTGTATTTATAATCACTTCTTAACGGTGTAAGAGAGCTGATATGTGTGTATTTATAATCACTTCTTCACGGTGTAAGAAAGCTGATATGTGTGTATTTATAATCACTTCTAACGGTGTAAGAGAGCTGATATGTGTGTATTTATAATCACTTCTTCACGGTTTAAGAGAGCTGATATGTGTGTATTTATATTCACTTCTTCACGGTGTAAAAGAGCTGATATGTGTGTATTTATAATCACTTCTTCACGGTGTAAAAGAGCTGATATGTGTGTATTTATAATCACTTCTTAACGGTGTAAGAGAGCTGATATGTGTGTATTTATAATCACTTCTTAACGGTGTAAGAGAGCTGATATGTGTGTATTTATAAACACTTCTTTCGTTTATATATAAGAAGTGATGAGTATGTATTTATAATAATATCTTTAGGATATAGAACTGATATAGACATATCTATAATCACTTCTTTTGAACATAGAACTCATACATACCTGTATTTATAATCACTTCTTTAGGATACAGGAGAACTGGTATATGTGTGCGTTTGTAGGTAATCACAATGTTTTGATCAAGGTATTTCTATATTTTAAATGTGTTCACTGAGAAGAAAAAAGAATAGTAATGAATTTTAATGATTCTTTCTATATGCATGTTTACGTTTACCTAATTTTCTTTATTCTCTTGTATTTCAGACAAATACAGAATTAGGACAACAGAATAAATGGAATTTATTGCAACGCTTCACTGTAGCTCTGAGTGAGTACATATAGATAACTTTTTATTAAAACAACCAACCCAGTTTTTACAAGTTTGACATAAAACAACCAGTTTTTATAAGGAAATAAAACATATTCGTCCATTACATTATTCACATGACCAATTCATCACTCTTATCCGTAACATCCGTAAATAACTGTTACATACTGCTACATATTTAAAATTGAATGTATTTTAATATAACGATTTCCTTTAACTATATTTAATAACCTCAAAAGTAATAGTTTTTAAATGTTGGATTAATTTTGAACACTTTTATCAAAACATTCAAACTGTTGTTTTACAAGTTTCAATCACATCATCAACTATTATTTACTTAATACAGTATATTATACACTAGTTATTAAAAATATATATACATATCACACAGGAAAGGAAAAACTTAATAAAATATTCAAAAAGACAAAATTTCACAATATTTTGATCTATATAATAAACCATCGACATTCTTGAATCCAGTTTTTAAATAATTCAAATTCACCATTTTGTTAGGCCCACGTTTTTTCCAAGTAATCCATGACTTCAATCTATTAATGAATTTACGTAATAATTTCTCTTTAATTGTTTTAAGATACGGATCATGTTGATGTTTTTTGTATCTCGCACCAATAACAGTATGTAATACTCTTTCATAAAATAATGATGAAATTATGTACCTCAATTAATTTATAATTATTACAACTATTATAAGAGCATAAATACCAATAACACTTCATAAAAGTTGTTTTGGTTTCAATAACGGATCTTCCATAATTCAGCTACGCAGATTTCGGAAATAATATTAATTTTTTTCTATCACGTAAGGATTTTTTACAAATCGGGAAGAACAAAACTCTTACTTAGATCAAATTAATATTTTGTTTACCACAATGAACATTTTTTTATTATTCACAAAAATACAAAGAAACTGAAGAAAAGGGAAGAACATTGATGTCAAACGAATATGCATCCTCATTAATCCTGATTTTTGTTATGAAATCTACGTCTTTTAGTCTCAAAACTAGGTGTTGTGGTTTTTCTTTTATCTATTGCATCTCGTTTCAATGATATATAGATAGATACTTGCTTAGTCATTTATTTCTTGTGAACCTGACAATCTCTAACCTATCATATTAACTGATTAATGAAAATGTGTCGTTATTTTGTTGCTTGTTTCGATAGACCAAACTTCAATTTTGACATAAGGCCGTGAGTATGTAACGTTTTTCATGTATATTTATATTTTTGCAATATTTTGAAGTTTACAGTTGACCGCAAATAAACTACAAAAATTAAACCCATGCTATACTGCATGCTGTTTGTTCGTTTTAGTTCAATATTTTTGATGTACAGTTTATGGACGTATTTCAGAGCCACGTGCGGCTTCACACCAGCTAACATAGTCCGTTTAGAACAGATGTTTCGGAACAACGTGGGAGACAATGGAGAACTTGCCCTTGAACAGTTTAAAAAAATTTTACAGTCCAAAAATGCAAGTTTTTCTTTCTTTTTTACTTCTGCGTGTAACACCAAACACGTTTTAAGTTATCGTGGAAGTGTTTTTTAAAATCATGAAACCATGTCAATTTTTAACATAGTGTGAAGGTAAGATAGTCGATTAAAACCGTGTCTCTCTTTCCTTTTTAAAAAATAGAAACTACAGTCATTTAACGATATTAACAAGTCAACAAGCAGTTATTGTTTTGTTTTGTTTTTAAATTAAGAAATTAATTAATTGGAAAGATAAATGTATACGAGAAAATAAAAGCATATAAAAAGTATAAAAATTAAACAGGAATCTTAAAAGCACTCTTATGGAAATTCTCCCAAAGCTCTATTCAAATATTTATTTTACTTTCCTTCTTGCTTCCCAGTGGCTCAGCGGTATGCTGCGGACTTATAACGCTAAAAACCAGGTTTCGATACCCGTGGTAGGCACAGTAATGTTAGCCCATTGTGGAGCTTTGTGCTTAACTATAACCAAACGCACTTCTTTCTCCACACAAATAACAATAAAGTGAAACACATTTTTCTCCTTGGAATGGAAATTAGTTTTCCTTGTGTTAAAATTCTAATTGAATAAACACGAATAAAACTTGAAACCACGATGAAGAGATGTTGATAAACTGATGTACACTGCTTTAGAAAGTACTTAACCCAAACCATTTTTTGAAATATACAGACACACAGAAATGTAGTTATAAAAAAGAACATGAACTGTGAGCTGGCACACAAAAATATTTTTACTGTTTAGTATTTTCACACGTTATAATCTTTTGATATGGGATTTTCATGCTAATATGTTATATTTTAAGTGGTGCCGTGAATGTATTCTTCATTTAGTTTTGAGTGAGTATCTAAAATCATTATCATAATCCTGATATGTATATATATATATAATAAATATTTGTACATATTAGTAATATTATAATCTGATAACAATTTGACTGAATTCCTACTTTCCTTCACCTGAAGAGTTTTTTTGCTGAAAGAATGTTCAGACTGTACGATACCAGGAACGCTGGGAAAATTTCTTTGGATCAGTTTCTTACGGCAATTCGGAACTTTGCTCGGATGTCATCGGAAGAGAAACTAAAACTATTGTTCTCTGTGTACGATGTAGACGGTAAATTTATTTATCTAACTTAGAATCTGTAACATTAGCAAGTCTATAACTTCGTGTGATTCTCTTGATTATACTTTAAATCCCCCTTTTCTTGTTCTCTTTAATTTTAAATCTTAAATAAATTACCAACTTAATAATGACTATCAGAAAAAATTAGATTCAAATACCGGTTAGGTCTTCAAGTGAATTTGACTTCAACGATAGACAACAAACAATTTTACTCGCCGATATCAATACTCGGTGAGTAGAGCGAAAATACCCAGTAATAAAAGTGAAAAACTCGGTAAGTAGAGCGAAAACACTCGATAAGTAGAGCGAAAACTCACAGTAATAAAAGTGAAAACACTCGGTAAGTAGAGCGAAAACACCCAGTAATAAAAGTGAAAACTCGGTAAGTAGAGCGAAAACTCACAGTAATAAAAGTGAAAACACTCGGTAAGTAGAGCGAAAACACCCAGTAATAAAAGTGAAAAACTCGGTAAGTAGAGCGAAAACACCCAGTAATAAAAGTGAAAACACTCGGTAAGTAGTTCGAAAACTCTCAGTAATAAAAGTGAAAACACTCGGTAAGTAGTTTGAAAACTCACAGTATACTAAATAAAAACACTCGATAACTTGTAGATTTAATAAACTTGATGTTAGGTGAAGTGAAAACAGAGTACATAAGCATGATCTTTTTTTTTTCACGATATTTACCCATTGCCAAATTCTTGTACTTAAATTTTAAATATATTTTATACTTAATATTTTTATTTTAATCAGAAAGATTAAGCTGAACCATCATCAGAAAAACTTAATGTTTAGTTATAGCTTTCTCATTTTGAAATGATTATATTAAATACAGTAAAATCGACAAGGGTTTGCAGATTTGGTTGGTGACTTTATGAGATATCCAGGTATATAGAACTGGCACCTATAGTGCCTTAAGTGCCTATATATCCCATAAAGGCATAAGTGCATGTGTTGTATACAGAAAACTATAGAAACAGAATTTTTAGTGATGATGTCTTATAGCCTAGTAAAAATCAGGAATGCTATGTTCTACTGGCATTCCCAATGATATATCATAGTCCAATTATTTTATTAACTACTCCCTTTCTTGCACGTATTTAATTACCCCACTAATGTTATAAGAATTTTCTCACGTGAAAATTTCCTGTCTCAAAGAAGTCTTAGAATTGTTTTTTTGTCGGAAACAGGATGTGGTTAATATTTCTCCGATGCATTTATCGTTTAGGATAGCTCTGACGTGTCGTCTTATTTGTTTCTGTTATTTTCAATGTCTCAAAGCTAATAAGGTTTACTCACTGGTTAATTACTGAAGTAAATATCTTCTGATTGGCGTTTGAACGAAAATAGGGATATAGCAAACGGTATAAAAATGCATTGCCTTTTCTTTTCTTTTTTCCTTTCTAATTTGAATTACTTTGGGGATTATTCCATTTGTATAGTTTATAAATTAAAACTAAGTTACCTGTCATCTCGAATACTCTGAGGAAATATACTCTAACGCCAGTAGTTTCACCATGATCTTCTGCTTGTGGTATTCCTGGTTTAAAACATATTGGCATCCCCACATAAAAAGAGGTTCTAATATTTTGTGGATGTAATGTTGTGTAGCAATGAAAAGAGAGAAAAAATGACAACATGTATAATGAACACAAATGACCTTTACTTAAAATGGACTTGACATGACCTAGTGATTAACGTGCCAGGCTATGGATCGGGAAGTACAAGGTTTAAGTCGCGCTCAGTTCTACATCTGTAAGAGTATTGTAACAGTAACATTTAATATATCTATCCAGTTAAGAGTATCAGTATATGTAGTAGGTGCTGATAACTGGTTGCCCTCACTGTGGTTAGCAGTTCTAAATTCGGGATGGCTATTCCTGAACCTTAAGTCCATGCATCGCATAAGGTGCCATCTAGGTTGACAATATCAAATTTAAAGCCTTCTGCCTCCTTACTTACAGTAGTCTACATTTACTTTGAATAAGCAAAACTTGATTTAATAATAGATTCAACTAAAGATAAGGGCAATAAATGAGTCGAATGTGTTACTATTGAAGCTAAATTGAATTTGTTAAACTAAAATAAACTTAACTAGAGATAACTGAGTTTCAACTGAAGAGTAAACAACAAAAGTTAAGAGTTGCATGTAACAAACGGACAACAGAAAGTTTATCGAAGCAAGGCTTGTCTCCCTCAGATACGACAAAAAAGTAAGACTGAAAGATAGTAGATAATATGCAGCGATAATCCTCTAAACGCAGCCAATGACAATCAGCTGCAATTTTTGGAAATGGAAGGTCTTGCCATACAGCTGTGATCATTGTGTTAAGCATCATATTGTTACGTCTCCGTTTGTTGATTAACTTCCCGTAACTTCGTTCCGACGAAACTTTAGCGACACAAGTTCTTTACTTAATAAAACTGGTTTATTCTTTCCGAATACAACTTTATCGATACACTCAACTTCAACAATCGCGCTAAACAAACGCTATAACAACGAACGTGCTCAATAATACTTCTGACTGCAGATCAATTACTCACTGTCTACACACACATTACATTTCATTCCCCGCGTCACGTTGTCACCCTCTTATATATACCCGACTACTCTATATCTAGTCAAATACTAGAGCATTCGCCAAAGTACAGGATAGTTCTAGAAACGTGGCGTCACAGTAGTCATGTGACTCGCTGACGCAACAATATGCAACGGTTAGCAGCTAAGATTTGGTTTAGTTTAGATTGAATTTCGCGCAAAGCTACACGAGGTCTATCTGTGCTAGCCGTCCCTAATTTAGCAGCGAAAGACTAGAGGAAAGGCAGCTAGTCATCACCACCCACCGCCAACTCTTGGGCTGCTATTCTATCGACGAATAGTAGAATTGACCATCACATATAACGCCCCCACGGCTGAAAGGGCGAGCATGATCAGTGATGGGATTCGAACTCGAGACCTTCAGATTGCGAGTCGAACGCCCTAACCACCAGACCCCCCTAAGGTTATGTTTGATATAGGACGACATTCTATTACCGCGTTAACTCCGTGAGTAGAAAACTCAAAATAATAGATTCTTTTCTTAGATTCATTATTTATCGGGAAGGAAAGTAATATTTGCAAAATTAGTACATGGTCATGGTTATGAAACTGGCTTTGACTGAAAATAGATAATAAAAGAAATTAAAAGGCATTAAAACTTAAGTTTCGAAATTACAACATTTTAACTTATTAAATTATTAATTTTTTAATATGTACACATACAGAAATAACCTACTACTTGTTTTACTCCAAAGCATGCCATAGAAATGAAACAGTGGACTACTTATTATTAGAAGATCGATTAAAATATGTATCTTAGGAAAATAGTAACTAAACTTCATAAATTCTAGTTATAGTGAATATAGAGTTGTATCGTATATCATAACATACAACAGCTAAAATATAGAGTTGTATCGTATATCATAACATACAACAGCTAAAATATAGAGTCGTATCGTATATCATAACATACAACAGCTAAAATATAGAGTTGTATCGTATATCATAACATACAACAGCTAAAATATAGAGTTGTATCGTATATCATAACATACAACAGCTAAATGAAATAATGTATTTGTTTGTGTCTCTTGTAAGGTCAGATCTAAACGAAAGACTAAACCACGTGACCAGTAGGTCCTACACTGTCAATATTTTCTATAAACTTCATCAGTGACTAACTGAAGATATTCATTTCTTGAGTTTTACCTTTGATGATCATATCCTTGTGATACAAAATTTTCATAACCTTAAACCAGTTCTTACACTTTACTGCTGGTCAGCATTTCAGAGATATAACACGCATTGAAATTATCCATAGCGTGTACTAATTAAATGAAAAGTTTTGGTATTTTACGTCTCTTTTGTTTAACAGGTGACGGCTTGATACAGATGAAAGACTTTCGCAATGTCATTCATGCTTGTATGGAAGAAAATGGTTTAAAGTTTTCAGAAGAGCAAACAGAAGATTTGACAATGGCCCTATTTAAAGATGCAGACATTGATGGCAGTGGCAACATTTCCTTTCAAAATTTCAAAACACAACTGGAAAGTCATCCAGGACTTGCCGAAAATTTTTCGATGACGTAAGGTCTTCAGTTTCTAAATTTTACTTCTCAAATACTTCAAACAAATATAGCAATAATTCCTTTAGAGGAAGTATCCAATACTGTCCTTTGTTTGTCATGTCACTTTTAAGCTCTAGTTACATATTATATTATATAGAAATAAATAATTTGATTATTTTGGTAATAACAAATTATGCAACAAAATTTAAATTGTCACTTATACTCAGGATCTTTACCAAACTAAACTGTAGCCCCCACACTTATACTCAGGATCTTTACCAAACTAAACTGTAGCTCCCACACTTATAATCAGGATCTTTACCAAATTAACTGTGGCCCTCACACTTGTACTCAGGATCTTTACCAAACTAAACTGTAGCCCCCACACTTATACTCAGGATCTTTACCAAACTAAACTGTAGCCCCCACACTTATACTCAGGATCTTTACCAAACTAAACTGTGGCCCCCACACTTATAATAAGGATCTTTACCAAACTAAACTGTGGCCCTCACACTTATACTCAGGATCTTTACCAAACTAAACTGTGGCCCCCACACTTATACTCAGGGTCTTTACCAAACTAAACTGTGCCCCCCCACACACACACTTATACTCAGGATCTTTACCAAACTAAACTGTAGCCCCCAGTGGCACAGTGGTATGTCTGCGGACTTATACTGCAAGAAACCAGGTTTCGATACCCGTGGTGTGAAGAGCACAGATAGCCCTTTGTGTATCTTTGTGCTTAATAACAAACAACTAAGCTGTGATAAGAATTTTATCTTGGAATAAATTTTTGGTACAGTATCGAAGTAATCTCTTGAACGTGGTATTTAACTAAATAGTTTAAAAATCCGTTTAGTGTTGATTTAGATTACTGCAAAAATATTTATTTTAGTAATAATTAAGAGTCTATATTAGCGTGTTTAGTAACAGGGGCGTATCCACTTCAGAAATATCAGGATTTAGTCTTCTATGATTTTTAAACTCTCTCTACACTGTGACTCCCACTGCATTGACAAATAATTTTTCTGTCCCCAAAATAGCCCTTTTCATCCTTTTCCTCCCCTTCTCCTTCCCCAGTAAAACCCATGCTTAGAAATAATCACACGCCCGGCATGGCCAGGTGATTAGGGCGCTCGATTCGCAATCTGAGGGTCGCAAGTTCGAATCCCCGTCACACCAAACATGCTCGCCCTTTTAGCCGTGGAGGCGTTATAATGTGATGGTCAATTCTACTATTCGTTGGTAAAGAGTAGCCCAAGATTTGGCGGTGGGTGGTGATGACTAGATGCCGTCCCTCTAGTCTTACACTACTAAATTAGGGACGGCTAGCACAGATAGCCCTCGTGTAGCTTTGCGCGAAATTCGAAACAGACAAGCAAAAATAATAATTCGAGAAATGATGATGAAATATATGTATAGATTCTCTAGAAAAAGTTAAAGAATAATCAGTCTAATTTTAAACTAATCATTTCAACACTTTTTTATTAGGTTTTAAGCAATATTTAATAATGAAATGTTTTTACACGCAACTGAGATGAACATAAATATATCTCGACATCAGTAATAACCAATAACTTAGAAAGCTTTATTGTGGTCGAAATTTATCTAAACACTCTCTGAGTCCATAAATGACAAGAAAATAAAATAAAAACTGATGAAAGATAGAGAGCCTTTTCAAGATTCAGGTTTATTATTATTATTGTTATCAAATTAGCGTATTAGTTTTATCTTAAAACTACTCCACTCAAACAATTAACCTTCTATCGATTTTCGCAGTCATGAGATTGTTTTTAGTAAACCTCAAATTCTTAATAGATATTCAGATTTTAGTTTTCCCCATTTTACAGCACAAAATACTTCGGATTTATTAATTAAAATATTAATTAACAACCAATTATTGGCTCAAAATATTGTGCGTAGTTGCATCAGTAAGCAAAATGTTGGAGAAAGAATGAAAAGAACAAGATGTATAAACAACAACAAATTATTTCAGTTAATAAAAGATGACTTTTAAACCACAATTATTTATTATTGCAAAATAAGTTTATTTTGCTAAATGTTTTAACCACATTTTTTGGGTCACCATCAGTGCAAAGTTTTCACTTCTGCAACAAAACAAGACTTATATATATATTCATTAATTGCATGTAAAGCAACAATTAAATTTATCTTATCAGTGTCGTAGTAAAATCTTCTCAACTAACCAAGAGTCGAATTTTCTGGAACATTGTTGAAATGAAATTTCGTTCATACTTAC
>NW_013668942.1:19773-30302 GCF_000517525.1 Limulus polyphemus
GGGATTGACCGTCACATTATAACGCCCCCACGGCTGAAAGGGCGAGCATGTTAGGTGTGACTGGGATTCGAACCCGCGACCCTCTGATTGCGAGTCGAGCGCCCTAACCAACTGGCCATGCCGGGCGGCAAGTCAAGAAACAACCAAAAAAAACCAACTTCGAAGAGCGATCTACTCCAAGTTTTGAAGCAAGAGTGGACGAAAATCCCACAATTTAAAATTGAGAGATGATTCTCACGATGCCCCAAAGGATCAACGAACTCCACGAAGCGAAAGGAAGATCTACTATATATTAATTAAATTATAAATATATCAATTCATGTGAATATGACTGAAAAATGTCATTTTTTTCTGAAAAGGTGGTATCTATTTACTTGTGACCAGCTGTGTATATAAATATCACCAATCGGTGCAGGAATATTATTTTCTTTAGATTAAACTTTGGAGAGTAAATGTTTGTTTGTTTTAAATCATAGGCTAATAAATTATGTAAACAACGTGAATCATTACTATGCTACATAATTTACTGAACCAGTTCGAAAAATAATTCTAAAGCTTGAGAGCTTTCTAAAAGTCGCCTCGATTGAGCTTTTGTTTCGGTTTTAGGTAGTGATTGGTGGTGTTATCTTACTTCAAAGTGGCTGATGATTAGTTCGTAAATAACCCGCACTAGGGAATCTAAGGGTTGTGCAACTATCGCTAACCAAATAGACTAAGTTCACTGATAAGGATAGTAGGCCATAAGGAAAAGCCTTCCTGTTGGATTTTGATATCTTGCTAATTTATTATGTGAATTGGTAAGATTCCCTTACGTTCTGCAGTGAAAATACCCTGGTATTGGGCGAAAGGCCTCGTCGGCATTGGATATGGGGGATATAGTGTAGTTGATATATTATAACATATTTTATTTTGCTTTTACTCACGGATTCTTAGAAATAGGGATTTTAACTTAATTCTTTAAAAAGAGGGATTCACTGTGTATTATTGAAGCTAAAGAGATAAATAGGTTTAGTTGGCTGAATCATATATTTCATTCTCTTTTGATCCCAGAATCGACAGATGGTTAATACCATCATCCCAGACATCACCACAGACATTCTTAAAGTATCAACTTCCCCGAAAACTAAGATGGCGTTATATACGGAACAATTATGTTAGCGTACTTTTCTTGATGGGCTTCCTAACAATCAATATCGCCCTGTTCATTTCTCGATATGTTGCTGTAAGTAACATGAAAGACGAAAGTGGTGTTTTACTACAGCGAATGTTGCAGGAAAATTCTTTCTCAGCAGAAAATAGCACTAAAGAGACACCTTCCGGAATGCTTGGCCAACATGTCAATCAAACAGCACAGATTCGCTCGATTGGTTCCTGTATTGATGACGTAGACGAGCAGAATTTGCCGTTTAAACACATTTATGAAGTTTTGGCTCGTGCTTGTGGTAAGTACAGTATATGTACAGTCTTAAACATAGTCATGACTTTTATTTGTAGAGATATATTGACGAAATATATAAAATCCAATAACAGTTTTATAAACAGCTGAAGTTAACAAAGATAAAACTCTTCAAAGTCACTTATTTTCTGTTTATCGTTTTAAATTGTGTTGTATGTATAAACGTTAACTTCATACAATACAAATAATTTCCGAAGTCGGTTAGCTTCATTAAATGTCTTAAATGAGGAAATAACTAATAACCATGTTTAAGAAATAGCGTCTTAGTTTTCTTTTCTTCATAGAAAAACAAACTAACTAATTTTTGCCTCTATTTCAGGTCACTGTCTTAATTTCACGTGCATGTTTGTGTTGTTACCTGTTTTGCGCCTTTCCTTGACATGGCTTCGAACCCATGGTTTCTCTCAATACCTGCCTGTGGATCACGGTGTTTATTTTCATAAATTGACGGCCTGGTTTATCATATTTTACAGCATTTTTCACACAATCATGCACATCTGTAACTTCGGTAGGTATTTGTGAAACAGTTCTTGTTACGAGATATATAATTTAGTGTCGCCATCTATTGAAACGTTGAAGTATTAATCAAAATTTACCCGTCGGGTATTTCTAATGCACAGCTTTTTTTTTGCTTAGCTTAGATTATTGTTATCTTTCGCTGCCACCTTATATTCAAAGTTATCCATGTTTATATGTGGCAGTCTGTAAAACGAAAAATAGAAAGATATATTTTTCAGAATTTAGGCACTTTCATAAATCTTATCAGGTGTATTATTAAATTATTTTCTTCCTTTTTATGAAGAAACGATTTATTTTGTTTCTTCCATTTTATTATTTAAATTGTTTTGCTTATAAAACTGTTCACCATAACAAAATTTACGTTCTCAAAGTACTAAGCGCGTTTTGCAGCAACGGAACTCGAACCATGAGCTCTCATATTCACGGTCCGGTCACGCTACCATTAGACGAAGCCCCTCAAAAAACCTTATATCTAATTATTATATTTCTTTAGCTCGTGTCTCTGAAGGCGACTCTTCGCTGACAGTTTGGCTGCTATTTACAACAGAAGTGGGGATTGGCTGGGTGGGTGGAGCAGCTTGTCTAACTGGTTGGATCCTCTTGGTCATCCTGTTTGTCATGTTTGTTTGTGCTCAGAAATGCGTACGTCAGCGTGGCATGTTCGAGGTAGATATGTATGATTATTTTAAAAAATGCAATATACAAATCTTTATTGAGTTGAACACGTATTTCATATTAATGTCACTACCCAAAACAAGTACGTTTTCTCTTTTTATTTATGTTACTTTACTGAATAAAACAAAAACTGCCAGATGATGTTTTTCCAATGTTGTATATGAAAAGGTTCTGTTCTACTGTTCAATAGGCAGCTTTTACTTAATCTTTTTTTTTCTTTTTTAGGACTGATAGATAACTAAAAGTTTCGTAGAATAGGCTTAATGACTGATTGTATATAACTAAAACAGTTCAGTGTGTGTGTGTTTATATATATTTCACGATATATAATAATCCCTCGATTCAGTGGCACAGCGGTATGACTGCGGACTTACAACGTTAAAATCCTGGTTTCGATACCCGTGGTGAGCAGAGCACAAACAGCTTTGTGCTTAATTACAAACAATACGATTCTGTATAATAATGGACAAAGTTTTCAGGAGAAAATATATTTGAATAAATTATTAAAATATGTATTAGAAAATAAAACTATTTAAATGTAAATTGGGTGCACCTAAGTAAGCCCTAATAAGCCAGAGTATCGTATTCAAACATCAAAGCAATGGCCTGGGTTTTGCGATGGCTTACCCCCACTTGGAATAAATTCTTCGGACGCCCATCCTCACGATCCTTAACTAGGGCTGCACGCAAATATTCCACGCAACAGCTATTTCAGGTAGTTTATAAATCTCTATCTGAATGGTTAACCTCTATAGGTGATCTCTTAGTCTTATAAACAGCTCTGAAGTTTTTATAGATATCAACTAAGTATCGTGTTCCGACCTTTCTACACAGTTTAAAGGCATAATAAAAATGTTTACGAGAAACTTCTTTTCAAGTAACATCGGGACTTAGCTTTAAGAAACCACATTCGTACGTAAATTACTTTTTAACTTGATGTTTGTATTAATCATATAGCGACCTCTATTGGTCAAACATCTAACCTTTGCCGTTTAAACGCCGATAGCCGGCGAAATATTGGAAAACCAATGGGACTAAAAATAGTTATAGTGATTTAGAAACTTTCGTGGAATTTTTATTCTTTTATCATCCAACCCAGCTGATGAGTTTGGTATTGAACGAAAATCTTAGCTTGTGGGAAATAAAAGATGGGTCTCAAATGTTATTTTTTACGCATCTCTGATTTCGAACTGCATGGACAAATGTGGACAGATTTGTAACCTATAATCACATCAATTAATAAGTATTTACACGAATACAAAATATTAGAAAATACATTTCATGATATTAAGACATGTCTCTGCATAAGCAGTGGAAATATTTTATCTAATAATGCAAACATCACAGTTTTGTTGTATTAGTGAATTAACGACAACCAGAATATTAAACTTTAAGATTTTGTATTTCAAATACATTTAAAATGACGAATTTTTAATTTCAAGAGCGATATTTTCAAACGAACGGACTTTTTATTTTTGTAACAGACTAAACTCCATCTTCAGAAATAATTGTTTCGGTTATTGTAGATGTTTCTTTTGTCCAATATGACAATATTTCAAAATTGTAGTCATTTCAATAAACACAACGGATTCTTCGAAGTAGTCCCATTAGTGAAACGTATATATATAAACGTTAATCTTAATTCATTCTAAGATTGAAAAGTAGTTCATATATAACATGGTGGGCCTTGTATTTGATTTGTTTGTTTTTAATTGAGCACAAAGCTGCACAATGGACTATCTGTGCTCTGCTCCCACGGGTATCGAAACCCGGTTTCTAGCGTTGCAAGTTCGCAGACGTATGTATTTTGATGACTTTCTATTATATGCAATTAAGTACGTTTTAATTGAATCCGTGTAAATGTGTATTATTTGTAGGTATTTCACTACAGTCACAAATTATACATTGTCTTCTGGTTGGTGCTCATTCTTCACGGTCCGAATTTCTTAAAGTGGTTCATAGGTCCTGCATTGATCTTCGTCGTGGAAATGACTTGTAAAATGCGAATGGTCTACACTAAACAAGGCCAAACGTGCGTGCTCAGCGGCACGCTCTTACCCTCTAAGGTAAAGACATTTTTAACTTTAAACAAGTGCTTGCTATCGTCCTTTGGTTATTACTAAATTATTTGTTGATGTGGTAGTTTGATATGTATACACATATTTGCGAAAATAATTCAGAGCAGTTTCTTCGAAAATTTGCTTGGAATTGAAGGAAGTTTACGAGTTAATAAATAGTCATAAACATAATATTCCGGCTCGTCCATTTCTTTAAAGTCTCGCTTACAATGTTTCGTTATTTGTTAAAACTCAGAATTATAGAGGTTTTTAGTTTACTATCTAACCTTAATATAGGTAATCATAACTGTGTTCAAAGGTACAAAAAAAAAGTCTTTTCGAGTATTTATGTTAATAGAAGTGACGAAAAATTATCCCTACAATTTTATCAATATATCAATTTAATTTTTAGATTATTGACTGTCTGCAATCTTTAATTGTATCAAATAAGAATTTCATTTCTTTTTTTTTGGTCACGTTAGATTTTAAATTAAATTAAATATAAACTTATAGTAAACTTCTTTTTTCAAGGTTATTCAGCTTGTTGTTAAACGACCTCGTCATTTTGAATTCTGTCCTGGCGACTACGTTTTCATCCGAATTCCAGTCATTGCCCAGTTTGAATGGCATCCATTCACAATTAGTAGCGCTCCAGAACTAGAAGGTACCTAAATAAACTTCGATTTTATTTAATATTAAAATTATCCCGAGGTGATCTATTGTTTTTTAAACTACAAGCCTTTAATCAAGATTAAAGTTCTAAAAACAATTGTGAAAATTTCTAATGAATAAATAATCATACATTTTTCTAACGTCTATTATTTGAGTTATATATACACCTGGAAAATTCATTCTCTAAATAAGCCTTTACTGCCCTAGAGCGATGAGGTATAGCGTTGTCATCCATGAATAAAGGTCTTGACGCTAACGTGTGGTTGTCAAAACGAGGCACAACTACAGGTGTAAGCACGTCCCTGGTGTACTTTTCGCTAGTAAGGTTGCCATTGATTGTTACCAAATCCAGCTTGCAATCATGCGAGACACAGCCCCCACCAAAAGGCACTGTTGGAACAATGTTTCTTGGAATGTAAGCTGCGTTACGATGCCTCCAAACACGGGTTCGACCATTAGTTACGTGGAGTAAAAATCTACTCTCGTCTGACCAGTGTATTTGTCGCCAGGTTTGAAGGTTCCAGTTCTGCCTTGCTCTGCACCAGGCCAACCTCTCCCTGCGATGGCGATCGTCAAGTGTCGGGCGTTTTATGACTCTCCTTGACTTCAGTCCCGCAGATTTTAAACGATCGTAATCTGTCAACCAGAACAGTAAGAAAACCCGTCTTAAAAGGCAGTGGTTACCTGGGCTTGTTGCAAACAGATTTCGTCTGACAAATCTACAATATCTTTCTTTGGTTTGGATCACTTTCCTACCACATTCTCTCCCATTCGGGTGTGCCCCTCTCATTTTCTGCTCTTATATCTTACACATTTCACACATGGGTGTACAGTATATCTGGTTTAGAAGTGGTGCAGTTCCTCTCTTTGGATCTTAATCTATCATTTTCAGGGGTATCCTTCGGATGCTTTCAGGGTGTACTTCTGTCTTTCCATAGCACTGGCCCCACCTTCTCAATGTGAGATTCTAGTTAATTTTTTGAGAGGAGGCGAGTACTGTATTGAAAGTTATAATTTTCCTATATTGAAAATGTACTTCTGATAGGTACTTACTTCCTCTCACCCTTCCTCCCCACTTTTCTCCGGTGCTAACATTATCGAAGTTTAAAGTGATAGTTCGATAGAGGAGTGTAGAGGGAGTCAGATGCGTCATGTGAGCATATCATACTCCTCCTATTGGTTAGGAGGTGATGCATGAGAGATATATTGGAACATAACAATTCCAATAGGGGGGAGCGGAAGGCTTGTGGCATGTATAAAGAAAAAGTGTGCATATAAACGGCACCACTGAACAAGAATAACTAATCTTGTGAGTACCTATCAGAAATACATTTTCAATATAGGAAAATTATAATTTTTGCGATTACAGTTATAGTGTGACTGTTTATGGTATTTAACATTTTCTACATAGTCTACATTCTTCTGATAAAGCATTAGCATTTTTTGGCTTGAAATAGTTGCATGCAGTGGCTTCTGTTGACACTTTGTTATTGGAATCCTGAAGCCATATTGTTACTATCAGGTTTGTGGGCCGGATTATATACAGTAAATGTTTCTGACTAGTTGGTGGTAAATATGAACAAACAACAACCCAGTCCACTTCTTCTAAAATAATATATTAAAACAAGTGAAATGTGTAGACAAATGCTCATTACACTGTTGGTTATCACAGTTGTATCTAGAGCTTTAAATAATTCTTTTTTTTTGTCAAAGCTTTCTTCAGTGTACCAAATATCTTTATTTTACTGAAACTCTTTGCCACACTGCCACTAAGGTCATGTTGATGTGAACTTTCAGCATCTGGTCTTTGCTGTTTGAATAATTACCTAAGGTGTACACAGGCTGAAGAAAGACTGAGTGCTCTAGCTTGAATACATGATAATTATGACACTGCTATCAACATTGAAACTGTATGTGAGTTATTTATGGAAAAGCATCCCAGAAGAATGGAGCATACTAACATTTATTTCAGTAGTGTATACTTGTATGTATATAATAGCCAATGATTGAAATAGCTAATATACTATTGTTGTACAGAGCTTTAGTTTTGCCCAGCCAATACTGCAAAATAGTCATTGTTAACAATCAGACATTTTAAAGGTGGTTTTAAATGGGTGATTTTTATTACTACCATTTTGCTTCATCACGATCCCTACTTTTAAGTACTACCATACTTAATGATAAATAATACATTTGCATCTATCTCTTTGTCTAGACTTTTTCTTGTAAATTTCTTGATCAAACGCTACAGGTTTCATATCATTAGTAGGGACTTCGTCCAAGGAGTCGTCTGGATTGCATATTGGCCTGACAAAGTTATCTTGAGTAATTTATGTTGAATTTCATACTTTTTTTTGGGGGGGGGGTGAATAAATTAGAGAAGAGGGGGATGCCTAGAGAGAAATTCTCTTAATTCTTACAGTAGTTGAAATTCAGGATTGTTGTTAAATATTGCCTTATAAGTTATGAATTTAACAACTTGAAACTTGTATACTATTAAAATGTGAATTATTAGCTACATTTGTACTATACGTATTTATGTACCATGATATTAAAGTAGTTTAATTAAATTTTGGATGTAGCTCACTAAAACCTTGTGGCATGTACAGAAAAAGATAACCATAGTGAGAAAGTTAAATAAAGTTATATCTACATGAGTTTTTTGTCTGACTGCATAAATTATTTTCAAATAGAACAGCAGTTATTGATCTAACACATAGTGCCTACAAGAAAGCATAGCTTAAATGCTGTGTGTAAAAAAATGATAGAATAAGGAAACTTCAAGCTAGGGCATGAAAAATACTGCAAATGTTTTGCAGGTCAAGGCTAGTAGATATTAATACCGGTACTGTTGTGCTTTTTCTGTCTATGCTCCTAAGCTTTGGAACACTCTTCCTATAGAGTTGCAACATGCAAAGTCTATCAGGTCGTATCTCTTCCACCTGGCTTTCAACTAATGTAGAGACTGGTCAATGACAGGTGCTTTGAATGGCTAGCAATGGTTAGAGGTGTGCTGTATAAGAAATTAAGTTATTATTATTATTATACCATACCAATACAGCAATACCATACCAAAATGGAACTACTAAGCCACGCCACGTACCATATACACATCTCTTGTTATATTTTACTATTTGTTTTTTCAGAATCTTCTCCACTGAATCAAGGGCTGAACCTGTAAGTAGTGATGCAGGTGATTCCAAGGTAGAACAAAGCACACTCAAGTCAAGTGATAAAGAACAAGAAAATGAGATAAACTTCCACAGCATTTCCAATATTATTAGTAGAGAGACAGAGTCTAGTGAGGTTTGCTTTCTTCTCGAGCATCTTCTATGTGCAGCACATACACTCAATTTAGTAGTAACCAGTGATGTAGAAAAACTTTGAGCAATGGTATTTTCAAGAAAGTGTACCAATTGGCATTTGCAAAGGAATGGATGCTTTGGAACAAACAGATGCACAGCAACTGACCTTATACAACAAGGACTGGGCAAACATTTGTTGTTTGATGCACTACACTGTAAAATTTGATGTATAACGCGTTCATTTGAATGGAGAACATAATTATGAACTGGAATTGCTCATTTCAACCTTTCTGATATATACTTGATAAGAGAACATGTAATTGTCATGTGACCTGTAGCACACAGGCTGGATTTACTTCAAAGTGAAAGTAAGGCCTATATGGGACTACTTTTTCCAACACTTACCACATGTTTGACAAAAGTGAAAGATCTTTGTGGTAAAGCACTCCATACTTGCAAGGCACTTGTTAATGCTTTGATTTGATGAATTGCGTATTTAATTTCAGTAGCACAAGCTTCATAAAATTATTATCCATCATTCCAGCTCTTTTTGGCTTCAAATGTCTTTCCCTTTGAGCAAAATGCACTCTACAGCTGCACTCAATGGAATGGGCATATTGATGTAAATGAAGAAAAATTTAAAAGCTGGTGAAAGGATCAAGCTTGATTCTATATTTTTTGTAGTAGATTGTTCTTTGCTTAGGAACAGTGTTATTTGGTCACTGCTACTTTAGGATGAATTATTTGCAGATTTTGCTTGTTGTTTAAAGAACATAAAGAAGTCTACTATCTCATTTTTCCTGGTGCTAGAAAATTACGAAAACTCACTTAAATCAGCATTTGCTGAACTTTCACCACCACTGCCTTCCATCTTCTCTGAGAGTTTTTTAATCATCATTTGTTTTACAGTTTCTTTCCTAGCACTTAAACTAATCCAAATCAGTTTAAACCATGGGTTACAAGGAGCTGTGAGAATATGTTCCTCATTGAAAAAGTCAGCTTCATAGTACTATTTTAATATTTGCTTTTAAATTAAGAAATTGAGTAATATATAGTACTAAAATTTGAATTATAATGTACAGTTTGATACCAAAGTGTTTGATATAAATTCCTGAAATAGTAGTTCAATAAAATTTTGAATGCAAGTCAACAAACACAATGACATGGCCTTTGACCCATGTGGAAAGGGTTAAAGTAAAAAAAAAGAAATACTGCCATGACTGTGCATGCTATCTTTTCAATGGAGCACCCCTACAGCTACAGCAAGAAAAATATAGCTGTGCAATCATTACCACTACTTTTGAAACTGATATTTTTCACGATAATTGTTTTTTCAGTAGATGATGTAAGAATGAAAAACTCAACTTTATTGGTAAATAGTAATGCTTTATTGCCACAATAAAATAATAGACTTTTCAGAACAGCCTATCCATATTTGTGAATGATGAGAGGAAAGCAGCTAACAGCCTTCAATACAATGAATTATAGTACTTAAAGAACACAATGTCAAAAAATAAATATGTTGACAGTAATAATAATATATAAGCCAACATGTAATACAAGATAACAAGTCTCTAATATTAGAAGATATTACATTTCTTATTATGTGTTCAATTTTGTTATTGTTTTAATTTACACAGATAAACATCATTTTTGTGTGTCACGTGGTATGTTGAATGCAGCACTGGTTCAAATTAGATGTCTCTTACGAATTAGAAACTCAAATTACAGATATTGACAAGCTAGAATGTAAAATAAGAACCTCATAGCTTTTATATTTGCTAAGATATTGCTCATGTAATAGATCAAACACAGTGGCATCCCACCCATCTCTTTCCATTTTTG